>NW_026909057.1:300000-403535 GCF_033115175.1 Lepus europaeus | reverse complement strand
GGCAAATGGACTACGGAAGCCGAGAGGGGCCCGTCCGCGCCAAAACCCCAAAACGCGCTGCGGCCTCCAGGGAGGGACACAGGGGACACAAGTGGCTGTGTGGCGTGCAGTGCCCGACCAGAGGGAGGGAGGTTGGCTGGCTGCTGAGGCGCAGCAGTGTCAGCCCTTCGGGAAGTGCCCTGTGGATGCTTCGGGAATGGGGCCTGCCAACTCAGAACCCCCGTTCCCTGTGGCTGCATCCGGCCAGGGGGCTCCAGGGTCGGGGTGCGCCGCGGGCCTGGGGGGCTTCTTGCCTGTGTGCAGGGCTTCTACGCACAAGGTGGCACCTCATCCCGGCCCAAGGGTGGTGGCAGGGAACCCAGGTGGCGCTCGGGGGACCTCAGCAGGGCCTGCCCCCGGGGCCTGCCCGCAACACCTGATTGCCCGCGGGCGTGTCCGTCCACCCTCAAAAAGTTCTGCTGGGACAGCCCTGACCGAGCTCCGAGCTCCTCGCCCTTGGACCGCCCCAGTGGGCTTCAGGAGTGGGTGTGTGGCAGCAGCAGCCCTCCCCAGTCAACCACCTTGCGTCGGCCCCACCCGACAAGCCCCTAGGGCGTGCGGGGCTTCCCGGGGGCCTATTTGCAACGCCGGGAAGCGCAGGGCAGTTCGTGTGTGCGGGCCCGGGGGACACCCGCAGATGTGTGTGCTCCCCCCGTGGCCGTCCGCTGCGGCTAGCCAGCACCTGGGGGCTGTTGGCAGCGCCCCTGGGCAGCCTCCTAGAGCCAGGGGTCTGGCAGGCTCCGGGGGCAAATGGACTACGGAAGCCGAGAGGGGCCCGTCCGCGCCAAAACCCAAAATGCGCTGCGGCCTCCAGGGAGGGACACAGGGGACACAAGTGGCTGTGTGGCGTGCAGTGCCCGACCCAGAGGGAGGGAGGTTGGCTGGCTGCTGAGGCGCAGCAGGTGTCAGCCCTTCGGGAAGTGCCCGTGGATGCTTCGGGAATGGGGCCTGCCAACTCAGAACCCCCGTTCCCTGTGGCTGCATCTGGCCAGGGGGCTCCAGGGGGCTCCAGGGTCGGGTGCGCCGCGGGGCCTGGGGGGCTTCTTGCCTGTGTGCAGGGCTTCTACGCACAAGGTGGCACCTCATCCCGGCCCAAGGGTGGTGGCAGGAACCCAGGTGGCGCTCGGGGACTCAGCAGGGCCTGCCCCCGGGGCCTGCCCGCAACACCTGATTGCCCGCGGGCGTGTCCGTCCACCCTCAAAAAGTTCTGCTGGGACAGCCCTGACCGAGCTCCGAGCTCCTCGCCCTTGGACCGCCCCAGTGGGCTTCAGGAGTGGGTTGTGTGGCAGCAGCAGCCCTCCCCAGTCAACCACCTTGCGTCGGCCCCACCCGACAAGCCCCTAGGGGCGGGGGGGGGGCTTCCCGGGGGGCCTATTTGCAACGCCGGGAAGCGCGGGGCAGTTCGTGTGTGCGGCCCGGGGACACCCGCAGGTGTGTGTGCTCCCCCCGTGGCCGGCCGAGGCGGCTAGCCAGCACCTGGGGGCTGTTGGCAGCGCCCCTGGGCAGCCTCCTAGAGCCAGGGGTCTGGCAGGCTCTGGGGGCAAATGGACTACGGAAGCCGAGAGGGGCCCGTCCGCGCCAAAACCCAAAACGCGCTGCGGCCTCCAGGGAGGGACACAGGGGACACAAGTGGCTGTGTGGCGTGCAGTGCCCGACCAGAGGGAGGGAGGTTGGCTGGCTGCTGAGGCGCAGCAGGTGTCAGCCCTTCGGGAAGTGCCCGTGGATGCTTCGGGAATGGGGCCTGCCAACTCAGAACCCCCGTTCCCTGTGGCTGCATCCGGCCAGGGGGCTCCAGGGTCGGGTGCGCCGCGGCCTGGGGGGCTTCTTGCCTGTGTGCATGGCTTCTACGCACAAGGTGGCACCTCATCCCGGCCCAAGGGTGGTGGCAGGAACCCAGGTGGCGCTCGGGGGACTCAGCAGGGCCTGCCAGCAACACCTGATTGCCCGCGGGCGTGTCCGTCCACCCTCAAAAAGTTCTGCTGGGACAGCCCTGACCGAGCTCCGAGCTCCTCGCCCTTGGACCGCCCCAGTGGGCTTCAGGAGTGGGTGTGTGCCAGCAGCAGCCCTCCCCAGTCAACCACCTTGCGTCGGCCCCACCGACAAGCCCCTAGGGTGGGCGGGGCTTCCCGGGGGGCCTATTTGCAACGCCGGGGAAGCGCGGGGCAGTTCTGTGTGTGCGGCCCGGGGACACCCGCAGATGTGTGTGCTCCCCCCGTGGCCGTCCGCTGCGGCTAGCCAGCACTGGGGGCTGTTGGCAGCGCCCTGGGCAGCCTCCTAGAGCCAGGTGCTTGGCAGGCTCCGGGGCAAATGGACTACGGAAGCCGAGAGGGGCCCGTCCGCGCCAAAACCCAAAATGCGCTGCGGCCTCCAGGGAGGGACACAGGGGACACAAGTGCGGCTGTGTGGCGTGCAGTGCCCGACCAGAGGGAGGGAGGTTGGCTGGCTGCTGAGGCGCAGGCAGGTGTCAGCCCTTCGGGAAGTGCCCGTGGATGCTTCGGGAATGGGGCCTGCCAACTCAGAACCCCCGTTCCCTGTGGCTGCATCCGGCCAGGGGGCTCCAGGGTCGGGTGCGCCGCGGGCCTGGGGGGCTTCTTGCCTGTGTGCAGGGCTTCTACGCACAAGGTGGCACCTCGACCCGGCCCAAGGGTGGTGGCAGGAACCCAGGTGGCGCTCGGGGACTCAGCAGGGCCTGCCCCCGGGGCCTGCCCGCAACACCTGATTGCCCGCGGGCGTGTCCGTCCACCCTCAAAAAGTTCTGCTGGGACAGCCCTGACCGAGCTCCGAGCTCCTCGCCCTTGGACCGCCCCAGTGGGCTTCAGGAGTGGGTGTGTGGCAGCAGCAGCCCTCCCCAGTCAACCACCTTGCGTCGGCCCCACCCGACAAGCCCCTAGGGCGGGCGGGGCTTCCCGGGGTGCCCTATTTGCAACGCCGGGAAGCGCGGGGCAGTTCGTGTGTGCGGCCCGGGGACACTCCGCAGGTGTGTGTGCTCCCCCCGTGGCCGGCCGAGGCGGCTAGCCAGCACCTGGGGGCTGTTGGGCAGCGCCCCTGGGCAGCCTCCTAGAGCCAGGGGTCTGGCAGGCTCCGGGGGCAAATGGACTACGGAAGCCGAGAGGGGCCCGTCCGCGCCAAAACCCAAAACGCGCTGCGGCCTCCAGGGAGGGACACAGGGGACACAAGTGGCTGTGTGGCGTGCAGTGCCCGACCAGAGGGAGGGAGGTTGGCTGGCTGCTGAGGCGCAGCAGGTGTCAGCCCTTCGGGAAGTGCCCGTGGATGCTTCGGGAATGGGGCCTGCCAACTCAGAACCCCCGTTCCCTGTGGCTGCATCCGGCCAGGGGGCTCCAGGGGCTCCAGGGTCGGGTGCGCCGCGGGCCTGGGGGGCTTCTTGCCTGTGTGCAGGGCTTCTACGCACAAGGTGGCACCTCATCCCGGCCCAAGGGTGGTGGCAGGAACCCAGGTGGCGCTCGGGGACTCAGCAGGGCCTGCCCCCGGGGCCTGCCCGCAACACCTGATTGCCCGCGGGCGTGTCCGTCCACCCTCAAAAAGTTCTGCTGGGACAGCCCTGACCGAGCTCCGAGCTCCTCGCCCTTGGACCGCCCCAGTGGGCTTCAGGAGTGGGTGTGTGTGGCAAGCAGCAGCCCTCCCCAGTCAACCACCTTGCGTCGGCCCCACCCGACAAGCCCCTAGGGCGGGGCGGGGGCTTCCCGGGGGGCCTATTTGCAACGCCGGGGAAGCGCGGGGCAGTTCGTGTGTGCGGCCCGGGGACACCCGCAGGTGTGTGTGCTCCCCCCGTGGCCGGCCGAGGCGGCTAGCCAGCACCTGGGGGGCTGTTGGCAGCGCCCCTGGGCAGCCTCCTAGAGCCAGGGGTCTGGCAGGCTCCGGGGGCAAATGGGACTACGGAAGCCGAAGAGGGGGCCCGTCCGCGCCAAAACCCAAAACGCGCTGCGGCCTCCAGGGAGGGACACAGGGGACACAAGTGGCTGTGTGGCGTGCAGTGCCTCGACCAGAGGGAGGGAGGTTGGCTGGGTGCTGAGGCGCAGCAGGTGTCAGCCCTTCGGGAAGTGCCCGTGGATGCTTCGGGAATGGGGCCTGCCAACTCAGAACCCCCGTTCCCTGTGGCTGCATCCGGCCAGGGGGCTCCAGGGGCTCCAGGGTCGGGTGCGCCGCGGGCCTGGGGGGCTTCTTGCCTGTGTGCAGGGCTTCTACGCACAAGGTGGCACCTCATCCCGGCCCAAGGGTGGTGGCAGGAACCCAGGTGGCGCTCGGGGACTCAGCAGGGCCTGCCCCGGGGGCCTGCCCGCAACACCTGATTGCCCGCGGGCGTGTCCGTCCACCCTCAAAAAGTTCTGCTGGGACAGCCCTGACCGAGCTCCGAGCTCCTCGCCCTTGGACCGCCCCAGTGGGCTTCAGGAGTGGGTGTGTGGGCAGCAGCAGCCCTCCCCAGTCAACCACCTTGCGTCGGCCCCACCCGACAAGCCCCTAGGGCGGGCGGGGCTTCCCGGGGGGCCTATTTGCAACGCCGGGAAGCACGGGGGCAGTTCGTGTGTGCGGCCCGGGGACACCCGCAGGTGTGTGTGCTCCCCCCGTGGCCGGCCGAGGCGGCTAGCCAGCACCTGGGGGGCTGTTGGCAGCGCCCCTGGGCAGCCTCCTAGAGCCAGGGGTCTGGCAGGCTCCGGGGGCAAATGGACTACGGAAGCCGAGAGGGGCCCGTCCGCGCCAAAACCCAAAACGCGCTGCGGCCTCCAGGGAGGGACACAGGGGACACAAGTGGCTGTGTGGCGTGCAGTGCCTGACCAGAGGGAGGGAGGTTGGCTGGCTGCTGAGGCGCAGCAGGTGTCAGCCTTCGGGAAGTGCCCGTGGATGCTTCGGGAATGGGGCCTGCCAACTCAGAACCCCCGTTCCCTGTGGCTGCATCCGGCCAGGGAGCTCCAGGGTCGGGTGCGCCGCGGGCCTGGGGGGCTTCTTGCCTGTGTGCAGGGCTTCTACGCACAAGGTGGCACCTCATCCCGGCCCAAGGGGTGGTGGCAGGAACCCAGGTGGCGCTCGGGGACTCAGCAGGGCCTGCCCCCGGGGCCTGCCCGCAACACCTGATTGCCCCGCGGGCGTGTCCGTCCACCCTCAAAAAGTTCTGCTGGGACAGCCCTGACCGAGCTCCGAGCTCCTCGCCCTTGGACCGCCCCAGTGGGCTTCAGGAGTGGGTGTGTGGCAGCAGCAGCCCTCCCCAGTCAACCACCTTGCGTGGGCCCCACCCGACAAGCCCCTAGGGCGGGCGGGGCTTCCCGGGGGGCCTATTTGCAACGCCGGGAAGCGCGGGGCAGTTCGTGTGTGCGGCCCGGGGACACCCGCAGGTGTGTGTGCTCCCCCGTGGCCGGCCGAGGCGGCTAGCCAGCACCTGGGGGCTGTTGGCAGCGCCCCTGGCAGCCTCCTAGAGCCAGGGGTCTGGCAGGCTCCGGGGCAAATGGACTACGGAAGCCGAGAGGGGCCCGTCCGCGCCAAAACCCAAAACGCGCTGCGGCCTCCAGGGAGGGACACAGGGGACACAAGTGGCTGTGTGGCGTGCAGTGCCCGACCAGAGGGAGGGAGGTGGCTGGCTGCTGAGGCGCAGCAGGTGTCAGCCCTTCGGGAAGTGCCCGTGGATGCTTCGGGAATGGGGCCTGCCAACTCAGAACCCCCATTCCCTGTGGCTGCATCCGGCCAGGGAGCTCCAGGGTCGGGTGCGCCGCGGGCCTGGGGGGCTTCTTGCCTGTGTGCAGGGCTTCTACGCACAAGGTGGCACCTCATCCCGGCCCAAGGGTGGTGGCAGGAACCCAGGTGGTGCTCGGGGACTCAGCAGGGCCAGCCGCCGGGGCCTGCCCGCAACACCTGATTGCCCGCGGCGTGTCCGTCCACCCTCAAAAAGTTCTGCTGGGACAGCCCTGACCGAGCTCCGAGCTCCTCGCCCTTGGACCGCCCCAGTGGGCTTCAGGAGTGGGTGTGTGGCAGCAGCAGCCCTCCCCAGTCAACCACCTTGCGTCGGCCCCACCCGACAAGCCCCTAGGGCGGGCGGGGCTTCCCGGGGGGCCTATTTGCAACGCCAGGAAGCGCGGGGCAGTTCGTGTGTGCGGCCCGGGGACACCCGCAGGTGTGTGTGCTCCCCCCGTGGCCGGCCGAGGCGGCTAGCCAGCACCTGGGGGCTGTTGGCAGCGCCCCTGGGCAGCCTCCTAGAGCCAGGGGTCTGGCAGGCTCGGGGGCAAATGGACTACGGAAGCCGAGAGGGGGCCCGTCCGCGCCAAAACCCAAAACGTGCTGCGGCCTCCAGGGAGGGACACAGGGGACACAAGTGGCTGTGTGGCGTGCAGTGCCCGACCAGAGGGAGGGAGGTTGGCTGGCTGCTGAGGCGCAGCAGGGTGTCAGCCCTTCGGGAAGTGCCTGTGGATGCTTCGGGAATGGGGCCTGCCAACTCAGAACCCCCGTTCCCTGTGGCTGCATCTGGCCAGGGGGCTCCAGGGGCTCCAGGGTCGGGTGCGCCGCGGGCCTGGGGGGCTTCTTGCCTGTGTGCAGGGCTTCTACGCACAAGGTGGCACCTCATCCCGGCCCAAGGGTGGTGGCAGGAACCCAGGTGGCGCTCGGGGACTCAGCAGGGCCTGCCCCCGGGGCCTGCCCGCAACACCTGATTGCCGCGGGCGTGTCCGTCCACCCTCAAAAAGTTCTGCTGGGACAGCCCTGACCGAGCTCCGAGCTCCTCGCCCTTGGACCGCCCCAGTGGGCTTCAGGAGTGGGGTGTGTGGCAGCAGCAGCCCTCCCCAGTCAACCACCTTGCGTCGGCCCCACCCGACAAGCCCCTAGGGCGTGCGGGGCTTCCCGGGGGGCCTATTTGCAATCGCCGGGAAGCGGCGGGCAGTTCGTGTGTGCGGCCCGGGGACACCCGCAGGTGTGTGTGCTCCCCCCGTGGCCGGCCGAGGCGGCTAGCCAGCACCTGGGGGCTGTTGGCAGCGCCCCTGGGCAGCCTCCTAGAGCCAGGGGTCTGGCAGGCTCCGGGGGCAAATGGACTACGGAAGCCGAGAGGGGGCCCGTCCGCGCCAAAACCCAAAACGCGCTGCGGCCTCCAGGGAGGGACACAGGGGACACAAGTGGCTGTGTGGCGTGCAGTGCCCGACCAGAGGGAGGGAGGTTGGCTGGCTGCTGAGGCGCAGCAGGTGTCAGCCCTTCGGGAAGTGCCCGTGGATGCTTCGGGAATGGGGCCTGCCAACTCAGAACCCCCGTTCCCTGTGGCTGCATCCGGCCAGGGGGCTCCAGGGTCGGGTGCGCCGCGGGCCTGGGGGGCTTCTTGCCTGTGTGCAGGGCTTCTACGCACAAGGTGGCACCTCATCCCGGCCCAAGGGTTGGTGGCAGGAACCCAGGTGGCGCTCGGGGACTCAGCAGGGCCTGCCCCCGGGGCCTGCCCGCAACACCTGATTGCCCGCGGGCGTGTCCGTCCACCCTCAAAAAGTTCTGCTGGGACAGCCCTGACCGAGCTCCGAGCTCCCTCGCCCTTGGACCGCCCCAGTGGGCTTCAGGAGTGGGTGTGTGGGCAGCAGCAGCCCTCCCCAGTCAACCACCTTGCGTCGGCCCCACCCGACAAGCCCCTAGGGGCGGGCGGGCTTCCCGGGGGGCCTATTTGCAACGCCGGGAAGCGCGGGGCAGTTCGTGTGTGCGGCCCGGGGACACCCGCAGGTGTGTGTGCTCCCCCCGTGGCCGGCCGAGGCGGCTAGCCAGCACCTGGGGGCTGTTGGCAGCGCCCCTGGGCAGCCTCCTAGAGCCAGGGGTCTGGCAGGCTCCGGGGGCAAATGGACTACGGAAGCCGAAGAGGGGCCCGTCCGCGCCAAAACCCAAAACGCGCTGCGGCCTCCAGGGAGGGACACAGGGGACACAAGTGGCTGTGTGGCGTGCAGTGCCCGACCAGAGGGAGGGAGGTTGGCTGGCTGCTGAGGCGCAGCAGGTGTCAGCCCTTCGGGAAGTGCCTGTGGATGCTTCGGGAATGGGGCCTGCCAACTCAGAACCCCCGTTCCCTGTGGCTGCATCCGGCCAGGGGGCTCCAGGTCGGGTGCGCCGCGGGCCTGGGGGGCTTCTTGCCTGTGGTGCAGGGCTTCTACGCACAAGGTGGCACCTCATCCCGGCCCAAGGGTGGAGTGGCAGGAACCCAGGTGGCGCTCGGGGACTCAGCAGGGCCTGCCCCCGGGGCCTGCCCCGCAACACCTGATTGCCCGCGGGCGTGTCCGTCCACCCTCAAAAAGTTCTGCTGGGACAGCCCTGACCGAGCTCCGAGCTCCTCGCCCTTGGACCGCCCCAGTGGGCTTCAGGAGTGGGTGTGTGGCAGCAGCAGCCCTCCCCCAGTCAACCACCTTTGCGTCGGCCCCACCCGACAAGCCCCTAGGGCGGGCGGGGCTTCCCGGGGGGCCTATTTGCAACGCCGGGAAGCGCGGGGGCAGTTCGTGTGTGCGGCCCGGGGACACCCGCAGGGTGTGTGTGCTCCCCCCGTGGCCGGCCGAGGCGGCTAGCCAGCACCTGGGGGCTGTTTGGCAGCGCCCCTGGGCAGCCTCCTAGAGCCAGGGTCTGGCAGGCTCCGGGGGCAAATGGACTACGGAAGCCGAGAGGGGCCCGTCCGCGCCAAAACCCAAAACGCGCTGCGGCCTCCAGGGAGGGACACAGGGGACACAAGTGGCTGTGTGGCGTGCAGTGCCCGACCAGAGGGAGGGGAGGTTGCTGGCTGCTGAGGCGCAGCAGGTGTCAGCCCTTCGGGGAAGTGCCTGTGGATGCTTCGGGAATGGGGCCTGCCAACTCAGAACCCCCATTCCCTGTGGCTGCATCCGGCCAGGGGGCTCCAGGGTCGGGTGCGCCGCGGGCCTGGGGGGTCTTCTTGCCTGTGTGCAGGGCTTCTACGCACAAGGTGGCACCTCATCCCGGCCCAAGGGTGGTGGCAGGAACCCAGGTGGCGCTCGGGGACTCAGCAGGGCCTGCCCCCGGGGCCTGCCCGCAACACCTGATTGCCCGCGGGCGTGTCCGTCCACCCTCAAAAAGTTCTGCTGGGACAGCCCTGACCGAGCTCCGAGCTCCTCGCCCTTGGACCGCCCCAGTGGGCTTCAGGAGTGGGTGTGTGGCAGCAGCAGCCCTCCCCAGTCAACCACCTTGCGTCGGCCCCCACCCGACAAGCCCCTAGGGCGTGCGGGGCTTCCCGGAGGGGGCCTATTTGCAACGCCGGGAAGCGCAGGGCAGTTCGTGTGTGCGGCCCGGGGACACCCGCAGATGTGTGTGCTCCCCCCGTGGCCGGTCCGCTGCGGCTAGCCAGCACCTGGGGGCTGTTGGCAGCGCCCCTGGGCAGCCTCCTAGAGCCAGGGGTCTGGCAGGCTCCGGGGGCAAATGGACTACGGAAGCCGAGAGGGGCCCGTCCGCGCCAAAACCCCAAAATGCGCTGCGGCCTCCAGGAGGGACACAGGGGACACAAGTGGCTGTTGTGGCGTGCAGTGCCCGACCAGAGGGAGGGAGGTTGGCTGGCTGCTGAGGCGCAGCAGGTGTCAGCCCTTCGGGAAGTGCCCGTGGATGCTTCGGGAATGGGGCCTGCCAACTCAGAACCCCCGTTCCCTGTGGCTGCATCCGGCCAGGGGGCTCCAGGGGCTCCAGGGTCGGGTGCGCCGCGGGCCTGGGGGGCTTCTTGCCTGGTGTGCAGGGCTTCTACGCACAAGGTGGCACCTCATCCCGGCCCAAGGGTGGTGGCAGGAACCCAGGTGGCGCTCGGGGACTCAGCAGGGCCTGCCCCGGGGCCTGCCCCGCAACACCTGATTGCCCGCGGGCGTGTCCGTCCACCCTCAAAAAGTTCTGCTGGGACAGCCCTGACCGAGCTCCGAGCTCCTCGCCCTTGGACCGCCCCAGTGGGCTTCAGGAGTGGGTGTGTGGCAGCAGCAGCCCTCCCCAGTCAACCACCTTGCGTCGGCCCCACCCGACAAGCCCCTAGGGCGGGCGGGGCTTCCCGGGGGGCCTATTTGCAACGCCGGGAAGCGCGGGGCAGTTCGTGTGTGCGGCCCGGGGACACCCGCAGGTGTGTGTGCTCCCCCCGTGGCCGGCCGAGGCGGCTAGCCAGCACCTGGGGGCTGTTGGCAGCGCCCCTGGGCAGCCTCCTAGAGCCAGGGGTCTGGCAGGCTCCGGGGCAAATGGACTACGGAAGCCGAGAGGGCCCGTCCGCGCCAAAACCCAAAACGCGCTGCGGCCTCCAGGGAGGGACACAGGGGACCCAAGTGGCTGTGTGGCGTGCAGTGCCCGACCAGAGGGAGGGAGGTTGGCTGGCTGCTGAGGCGCAGCAGGTGTCAGCCCTTCGGGAAGTGCCCGTGGATGCTTCGGGAATGGGGCCTGCCAACTCAGAACCCCCGTTCCCTGTGGCTGCATCCGGCCAGGGGGCTCCAGGGGCCTCCAGGGTCGGGTGCGCCGCGGGCCTGGGGGGCTTCTTGCCTGTGTGCAGGGCTTCTACGCACAAGGTGGGCACCTCATCCCGGCCCAAGGGTGGTGGCAGGAACCCAGGTGGCGCTCGGGGACTCAGCAGGGCCTGCCCCCGGGGCCTGCCCGCAACACCTGATTGCCCGCGGGCGTGTCCGTCCACCCTCAAAAAGTTCTGCTGGGACAGCCCTGACCGAGCTCCGAGCTCCTCGCCCTTGGACCGCCCCAGTGGGCTTCAGGAGTGGGTGTGTGGCAGCAGCAGCCCTCCCCAGTCAACCACCTTGCGTCGGCCCCACCCGACAAGCCCCTAGGGCGGGCGGGGCTTCCCGGGGGGCCTATTTGCAACGCCGGGAAGCGCGGGGCAGTTCGTGTGTGCGGCCCGGGGACACCCGCAGGTGTGTGTGCTCCCCCCGTGGCCGTCCGCTGCGGCTAGCCAGCACCTGGGGGCTGTTGGCAGCGCCCCTGGGCAGCCTCCTAGAGCCAGGGGTCTGGCAGGCTCCGGGGGCAAATGGACTACGGAAGCCGAGAGGGGCCCGTCCGCGCCAAAACCCAAAACGCGCTGCGGCCTCCAGGGAGGGACACAGGGGACACAAGTGGCTGTGTGGCGTGCAGTGCCCGACCAGAGGGAGGGAGGTTGGCTGGCTGCTGAGGCGCAGCAGGTGTCAGCCCTTCGGGAAGTGCCCGTGGATGCTTCGGGAATGGGGCCTGCCAACTCAGAACCCCCGTTCCCTGTGGCTGCATCCGGCCAGGGGGCTCCAGGGGGCTCCAGGGTCGGGTGCGCCGCGGGCCTGGGGGGCTTCTTGCCTGTGTGCAGGGCTTCTACGCACAAGGTGGCACCTCATCCCGGCCCAAGGGTGGTGGCAGGAACCCAGGTGGCGCTCGGGGACTCAGCAGGGCCTGCCCCCGGGGCCTACCCGCAACACCTGATTGCCCGCGGGCGTGTCCGTCCACCCTCAAAAAGTTCTGCTGGAACAGCCCTGACCGAGCCTCCGAGCTCCTCGCCCTTGGACCGCCCCAGTGGCTTCAGGAGTGGGTGTGTGCCAGGCAGCAGCCCTCCCAAGTCAACCACCTTGCATCGGCCCCACCCGACAAGCCCCTAGGGCGGCGGGGCTTCCCGGGGGGCCTATTTGCAACGCCGGGAAGCGCGGGGCAGTTCGTGTGTGCGGCCCGGGGACACCCGTAGCTGTGTGTGCTCCCCCCGTGGCCGGCCGAGGCGGCTAGCCAGCACCTGGGGGCTGTTGGCAGCGCCCCTGGGCAGCCTCCTAGAGCCAGGGGTCTGGCAGGCTCCGGGGGCAAATGGACTACGGAAGCCGAGAGGGGCCCGTCCGCGCCAAAACCCAAAACGCGCTGCAGGCCTCCAGGGAGGGACACAGGGGACCCAAGTGGCTGTGTGGCGTGCAGTGCCCGACCAGAGGGAGGGAGGTTGGCTGGCTGCTGAGGCGCAGCAGGTGTCAGCCCTTCGGGGAAGTGCCCGTGGATGCTTCGGGAATGGGGCCTGCCAACTCAGAACCCCCGTTCCTGTGGCTGCATCCGGCCAGGGGGCTCCAGGGGCTCCAGGGTCGGGTGCGCCGCGGGCCTGGGGGGCTTCTTGCCTGTGTGCAGGGCTTCTATGCACAAGGTGGGCACCTCATCCCGGCCCAAGGGTGGTGGCAGGAACCCAGGTGGCGCTCGGGGAATCAGCAGGGCCTGCCCCCGGGGCCTGCCCGCAACACCTGATTGCCCGCGGGCGTGTCCGTCCACCCTCAAAAAGTTCTGCTGGGACTGCCCTGACCGAGCTCCGAGCTCCTCGCCCTTGGACCGCCCCAGTGGGCTTCAGGAGTGGGTGTGTGCCAGCAGCAGCCCCCTCCCCCAGTCAAACCACCTTGCGTCGGTCCCACCCGACAAGCCCCTAGGGCGTGCGGGGCTTCCCGGGGGGCCTATTTGCAACGCCGGGGAAGCGCGGGGCAGTTCGTGTGTGCGGCCCGGGGGACACCCGCAGGTGTGTGTGCTCCCCCCGTGGCCGGCCGAGGCGGCTAGCCAGCACCTGGGGCTGTTGGCAGCGCCCCTGGGCAGCCTCCTAGAGCCAGGGGTCTGGCAGGCTCCGGGGGCAAATGGACTACGGAAGCCGAGAGGGGCCCGTCCGCGCCAAAACCCAAAACGCGCTGCGGCCTCCAGGGAGGGACACAGGGGACACAAGTGGCTGTGTGGCGTGCAGTGCCCGACCAGAGGGAGGGAGGTTGGCTGGCTGCTGAGGCGCAGCAGGTGTCAGCCCTTCGGGAAGTGCCCGTGGATGCTTCGGGAATGGGGCCTGCCAACTCAGAACCCCCGTTCCCTGTGGCTGCATCCGGCCAGGGGGCTCCAGGGTCGGGTGCGCCGCGGGCCTGGGGGGCTTCTTGCCTGTGTGCAGGGCTTCTACGCACAAGGTGGCACCTCATCCCGGCCCAAGGGTGGTGGCAGGAACCCAGGTGGCGCTCGGGGACTCAGCAGGGCCTGCCCCCGGGGCCTGCCCGCAACACCTGATTGCCCGCGGGCGTGTCCGTCCACCCTCAAAAAGTTCTGCTGGGACAGCCCTGACCGAGCTCCGAGCTCCTCGCCCTTGGACCGCCCCAGTGGGCTTCAGGAGTGGGTGTGTGGCAGCAGCAGCCCTCCCCAGTCAACCACCTTGCGTCGGCCCCACCCGACAAGCCCCTAGGGCGGGCGGGGCTTCCCGGGGGGCCTATTTGCAACGCCGGGAAGCGCGGGGCAGTTCGTGTGTGCGGCCCGGGGACACCCGCAGGTGTGTGTGCTCCCCCCGTGGCCGGCCGAGGCGGCTAGCCAGCACCTGGGGGCTGTTGGCAGCGCCCCTGGGCAGCCTCCTAGAGCCAGGGGTCTGGCAGGCTCCGGGGGCAAATGGACTACGGAAGCCGAGAGGGGCCCGTCCGCGCCAAAACCCAAAACGCGCTGCGGCCTCCAGGGAGGGACACAGGGGACACAAGTGGCTGTGTGGCGTGCAGTGCCCGACCAGAGGGAGGGAGGTTGGCTGGCTGCTGAGGCGCAGCAGGTGTCAGCCCTTCGGGAAGTGCCTGTGGATGCTTCGGGAATGGGGCCTGCCAACTCAGAACCCCCGTTCCCTGTGGCTGCATCCGGCCAGGGGGCTCCAGGGTCGGGTGCGCCGCGGGCCTGGGGGGCTTCTTGCCTGTGTGCAGGGCTTCTACGCACAAGGTGGCACCTCATCCCGGCCCAAGGGTGGTGGCAGGAACCCAGGTGGCGCTCGGGGGACTCAGCAGGGCCTGCCCCCGGGGCCTGCCCGCAACACCTGATTGCCCGCGGGCGTGTCCGTCCACCCTCAAAAAGTTCTGCTGGGACAGCCCTGACCGAGCTCCGAGCTCCTCGCCCTTGGACCGCCCCAGTGGGCTTCAGGAGTGGGTGTGTGCCAGCAGCAGCCCTCCCCAGTCAACCACCTTGCGTCGGCCCCGCCAGACAAGCCCCTAGGGCCGGCGGGGCTTCCCGGGGGGCCTATTTGCAACGCCGGGAAGCGCAGGGCAGTTCGTGTGTGCGGCCCGGGGACACCCGCAGATGTGTGTGCTCCCCCCGTGGCCGTCCGCTGCGGCTAGCCAGCACCTGGGGGCTGTTGGCAGCGCCCCTGGGCAGCCTCCTAGAGCCAGGGGTCTGGCAGGCTCCGGGGGCAAATGGACTACGGAAGCCGAGAGGGGCCCGTCCGCGCCAAAACCCAAAACGCGCTGCGGCCTCCAGGGAGGGACACAGGGGACACAAGTGGCTGTGTGGCGTGCAGTGCCCGACCAGAGGGAGGGAGGTTGGCTGGCTGCTGAGGCGCAGCAGGTGTCAGCCCTTCGGGAAGTGCCCGTGGATGCTTCGGGAATGGGGCCTGCCAACTCAGAACCCCCGTTCCCTGTGGCTGCATCCGGCCAGGGGGCTCCAGGGGCTCCAGGGTCGGGTGCGCCGCGGGCCTGGGGGGCTTCTTGCCTGTGTGCAGGGCTTCTACGCACAAGGTGGCACCTCATCCCGGCCCAAGGGTGGTGGCAGGAACCCAGGTGGCGCTCGGGGACTCAGCAGGGCCTGCCCCCGGGGCCTGCCCGCAACACCTGATTGCCCGCGGGCGTGTCCGTCCACCCTCAAAAAGTTCTGCTGGGACAGCCCTGACCGAGCTCCGAGCTCCTCGCCCTTGGACCGCCCCAGTGGGCTTCAGGAGTGGGTGTGTGGCAGCAGCAGCCCTCCCCAGTCAACCACCTTGCGTCGGCCCCACCCGACAAGCCCCTAGGGCGTGCGGGGCTTCCCGGGGGGCCTATTTGCAACGCCGGGAAGCGCGGGGCAGTTCGTGTGTGCGGCCCGGGGACACCCGCAGGTGTGTGTGCTCCCCCCGTGGCCGGCCGAGGCGGCTAGCCAGCACCTGGGGGCTGTTGGCAGCGCCCCTGGGCAGCCTCCTAGAGCCAGGGGTCTGGCAGGCTCCGGGGGCAAATGGACTACGGAAGCCGAGAGGGGCCCGTCCGCGCCAAAACCCAAAACGCGCTGCGGCCTCCAGGGAGGGACACAGGGGACACAAGTGGCTGTGTGGCGTGCAGTGCCCGACCAGAGGGAGGGAGGTTGGCTGGCTGCTGAGGCGCAGCAGGTGTCAGCCCTTCGGGAAGTGCCCGTGGATGCTTCGGGAATGGGGCCTGCCAACTCAGAACCCCCGTTCCCTGTGGCTGCATCCGGCCAGGGGGCTCCAGGGGCTCCAGGGTCGGGTGCGCCGCGGGCCTGGGGGGCTTCTTGCCTGTGTGCAGGGCTTCTACGCACAAGGTGGCACCTCATCCCGGCCCAAGGGTGGTGGCAGGAACCCAGGTGGCGCTCGGGGACTCAGCAGGGCCTGCCCCCGGGGCCTGCCCGCAACACCTGATTGCCCGCGGGCGTGTCCGTCCACCCTCAAAAAGTTCTGCTGGGACTGCCCTGACCGAGCTCCGAGCTCCTCGCCCTTGGACCGCCCCAGTGGGCTTCAGGAGTGGGTGTGTGCCAGCAGCAGCCCTCCCCAGTCAACCACCTTGCGTCGGCCCCACCCGACAAGCCCCTAGGGCGGGCGGGGCTTCCCGGGGGGCCTATTTGCAACACCGGGAAGCGCGGGGCAGTTCGTGTGTGCGGCCCGGGGACACCCGCAGGTGTGTGTGCTCCCCCCGTGGCCGGCCGAGGCGGCTAGCCAGCACCTGGGGGCTGTTGGCAGCGCCCCTGGGCAGCCTCCTAGAGCCAGGGGTCTGGCAGGCTCCGGGGGCAAATGGACTACGGAAGCCGAGAGGGGCCCGTCCGCGCCAAAACCCAAAACGCGCTGCGGCCTCCAGGGAGGGACACAGGGGACACAAGTGGCTGTGTGGCGTGCAGTGCCCGACCAGAGGGAGGGAGGTTGGCTGGCTGCTGAGGCGCAGCAGGTGTCAGCCCTTCGGGAAGTGCCCGTGGATGCTTCGGGAATGGGGCCTGCCAACTCAGAACCCCCGTTCCCTGTGGCTGCATCCGGCCAGGGGGCTCCAGGGGCTCCAGGGTCGGGTGCGCCGCGGGCCTGGGGGGCTTCTTGCCTGTGTGCAGGGCTTCTACGCACAAGGTGGCACCTCATCCCGGCCCAAGGGTGGTGGCAGGAACCCAGGTGGCGCTCGGGGACTCAGCAGGGCCTGCCCCCGGGGCCTGCCCGCAACACCTGATTGCCCGCGGGCGTGTCCGTCCACCCTCAAAAAGTTCTGCTGGGACTGCCCTGACCGAGCTCCGAGCTCCTCGCCCTTGGACCACCCCAGTGGGCTTCAGGAGTGGGTGTGTGCCAGCAGCAGCCCTCCCCAGTCAACCACCTTGCGTCGGCCCCACCCGACAAGCCCCTAGGGCGTGCGGGGCTTCCCGGGGGGCCTATTTGCAACGCCGGGAAGCGCGGGGCAGTTCGTGTGTGCGGCCCGGGGACACCCGCAGGTGTGTGTGCTCCCCCCGTGGCCGTCCGCTGCGGCTAGCCAGCACCTGGGGGCTGTTGGCAGCGCCCCTGGGCAGCCTCCTAGAGCCAGGGGTCTGGCAGGCTCCGGGGGCAAATGGACTACGGAAGCCGAGAGGGGCCCGTCCGCGCCAAAACCCAAAACGCGCTGCGGCCTCCAGGGAGGGACACAGGGGACACAAGTGGCTGTGTGGCGTGCAGTGCCCGACCAGAGGGAGGGAGGTTGGCTGGATGCTGAGGCGCAGCAGGTGTCAGCCCTTCGGAAGTGCCCGTGGATGCTTCGGGAATGGGGCCTGCCAACTCAGAACCCCCGTTCCCTGTGGCTGCATCCGGCCAGGGGGCTCCAGGGGCTCCAGGGTCGGGTGCGCCGCGGGCCTGGGGGTCTTCTTGCCTGTGTGCAGGGCTTCTACGCACAAGGTGGCACCTCATCCCGGCCCAAGGGTGGTGGCAGGAACCCAGGTGGCGCTCGGGGACTCAGCAGGGCCTGGCCCCGGGGCCTGCCCGCAACACCTGATTGCCCGCGGGCGTGTCCGTCCACCCTCAAAAAGTTCTGCTGGGACAGCCCTGACCGAGCTCCGAGCTCCTCGCCCTTGGACCGCCCCAGTGGGCTTCAGGAGTGGGTGTGTGGCAGCAGCAGCCCTCCCCAGTCAACCACCTTGCGTCGGCCCCACCCAACAAGCCCCTAGGGCGGGCGGGGTTTCCCGGGGGGCCTCTTTGCAACGCCGGGAAGCGCGGGGCAGTTCGTGTGTGCGGCCCGGGGACACCCGCAGGTGTGTGTGCTCCCCCCGTGGCCGGCCGAGGCGGCTAGCCAGCACCTGGGGGCTGTTGGCAGCGCCCCTGGGCAGCCTCCTAGAGCCAGGGGTCTGGCAGGCTCCGGGGGCAAATGGACTACGGAAGCCGAGAGGGGCCCGTCCGCGCCAAAACCCAAAACGCGCTGCGGCCTCCAGGGAGGGACACAGGGGACACAAGTGGCTGTGTGGCTTGCAGTGCCCGACCAGAGGGAGGGAGGTTGGCTGGCTGCTGAGGCGCAGCAGGTGTCAGCCCTTCGGGAAGTGCCCGTGGATGCTTCGGGAATGGGGCCTGCCAACTCAGAACCCCCGTTCCCTGTGGCTGCATCCGGCCAGGGGGCTCCAGGGGCTCCAGGGTCGGGTGCGCCGCGGGCCTGGGGGGCTTCTTGCCTGTGTGCAGGGCTTCTACGCACAAGGTGGCACCTCATCCCGGCCCAAGGGTGGTGGCAGGAACCCAGGTGGCGCTCGGGGACTCAGCAGGGCCTGCCCCCGGGGCCTGCCCGCAACACCTGATTGCCCGCGGGCGTGTCCGTCCACCCTCAAAAAGTTCTGCTGGGACAGCCCTGACCGAGCTCCGAGCTCCTCGCCCTTGGACCGCCCCAGTGGGCTTCAGGAGTGGGTGTGTGGCAGCAGCAGCCCTCCCCAGTCAACCACCTTGCGTCGGCCCCACCCGACAAGCCCCTAGGGCGGGCGGGGCTTCCCGGGGGGCCTATTTGCAATGCCGGGAAGCGCGGGACAGTTCGTGTGTGCGGCCCGGGGACACCCGCAGGTGTGTGTGCTCCCCCCGTGGCCGGCCGAGGCGGCTAGCCAGCACCTGGAGGCTGTTGGCAGCGCCCCTGGGCAGCCTCCTAGAGCCAGGGGTCTGGCAGGCTCCGGGGGCAAATGGACTACGGAAGCCGAGAGGGGCCCGTCCGCGCCAAAACCCAAAACGCGCTGCGGCCTCCAGGGAGGGACACAGGGGACACAAGTGGCTGTGTGGCGTGCAGTGCCCGACCAGAGGGAGGGAGGTTGGCTGGCTGCTGAGGCGCAGCAGGTGTCAGCCCTTCGGGAAGTGCCCGTGGATGCTTCGGGAATGGGGCCTGCCAACTCAGAACCCCCGTTCCCTGTGGCTGCATCCGGCCAGGGGGCTCCAGGGTCGGGTGCGCCGCGGGCCTGGGGGGCTTCTTGCCTGTGTGCAGGGCTTCTACGCACAAGGTGGCACCTCATCCCGGCCCAAGGGTGGTGGCAGGAACCCAGGTGGCGCTCGGGGACTCAGCAGGGCCTGCCCCCGGGGCCTGCCCGCAACACCTGATTGCCCGCGGGCGTGTCCGTCCACCCTCAAAAAGTTCTGCTGGGACAGCCCTGACCGAGCTCCGAGCTCCTCGCCCTTGGACCGCCCCAGTGGGCTTCAGGAGTGGGTGTGTGGCAGCAGCAGCCCTCCCCAGTCAACCACCTTGCGTCGGCCCCACCCGACAAGCCCCTAGGGCGTGCGGGGCTTCCCGGGGGGCCTATTTGCAACGCCGGGAAGCGCGGGGCAGTTCGTGTGTGCGGCCCGGGGACACCCGCAGGTGTGTGTGCTCCCCCCGTGGCCGGCCGAGGCGGCTAGCCAGCACCTGGGGGCTGTTGGCAGCGCCCCTGGGCAGCCTCCTAGAGCCAGGGGTCTGGCAGGCTCCGGGGGCAAATGGACTACGGAAGCCGAGAGGGGCCCGTCCGCGCCAAAACCCAAAACGCGCTGCGGCCTCCAGGGAGGGACACAGGGGACACAAGTGGCTGTGTGGCGTGCAGTGCCCGACCAGAGGGAGGGAGGTTGGCTGGCTGCTGAGGCGCAGCAGGTGTCAGCCCTTCGGGAAGTGCCCGTGGATGCTTCGGGAATGGGGCCTGCCAACTCAGAACCCCCATTCCCTGGGGCTGCATCCGGCCAGGGGGCTCCAGGGTCGGGTGCGCCGCGGGCCTGGGGGGCTTCTTGCCTGTGTGCAGGGCTTCTACGCACAAGGTGGCACCTCATCCCGGCCCAAGGGTGGTGGCAGGAACCCAGGTGGCGCTCGGGGACTCAGCAGGGCCTGCCCCCGGGGCCTGCCCGCAACACCTGATTGCCCGCGGGCGTGTCCGTCCACCCTCAAAAAGTTCTGCTGGGACAGCCCTGACCGAGCTCCGAGCTCCTCGCCCTTGGACCGCCCCAGTGGGCTTCAGGAGTGGGTGTGTGGCAGCAGCAGCCCTCCCCAGTCAACCACCTTGCGTCGGCCCCACCCGACAAGCCCCTAGGGCGGGCGGGGCTTCCCGGGGGGCCTATTTGCAACGCCGGGAAGCGCGGGGCAGTTCGTGTGTGCGGCCCGGGGACACCCGCAGGTGTGTGTGCTCCCCCCGTGGCCGGCCGAGGCGGCTAGCCAGCACCTGGGGGCTGTTGGCAGCGCCCCTGGGCAGCCTCCTAGAGCCAGGGGTCTGGCAGGCTCCGGGGGCAAATGGACTACGGAAGCCGAGAGGGGCCCGTCCGCGCCAAAACCCAAAACGCGCTGCGGCCTCCAGGGAGGGACACAGGGGACACAAGTGGCTGTGTGGCGTGCAGTGCCCGACCAGAGGGAGGGAGGTTGGCTGGCTGCTGAGGCGCAGCAGGTGTCAGCCCTTCGGGAAGTGCCCGTGGATGCTTCGGGAATGGGGCCTGCCAACTCAGAACCCCCGTTCCCTGTGGCTGCATCCGGCCAGGGGGCTCCAGGGGCTCCAGGGTCGGGTGCGCCGCGGGCCTGGGGGGCTTCTTGCCTGTGTGCAGGGCTTCTATGCACAAGGTGGCACCTCATCCCGGCCCAAGGGTGGTGGCAGGAACCCAGGTGGCGCTCGGGGACTCAGCAGGGCCTGCCCCCGGGGCCTGCCCGCAACACCTGATTGCCCGCGGGCGTGTCCGTCCACCCTCAAAAAGTTCTGCTGGGACAGCCCTGACCGAGCTCCGAGCTCCTCGCCCTTGGACCGCCCCAGTGGGCTTCAGGAGTGGGTGTGTGGCAGCAGCAGCCCTCCCCAGTCAACCACCTTGCGTCGGCCCCACCCGACAAGCCCCTAGGGCGGGCGGGGCTTCCCGGGGGGCCTATTTGCAATGCCGGGAAGCGCGGGGCAGTTCGTGTGTGCGGCCCGGGGACACCCGCAGGTGTGTGTGCTCCCCCCGTGGCCGTCCGCTGCGGCTAGCCAGCACCTGGGGGCTGTTGGCAGCGCCCCTGGGCAGCCTCCTAGAGCCAGGGGTCTGGCAGGCTCCGGGGGCAAATGGACTACGGAAGCCGAGAGGGGCCCGTCCGCGCCAAAACCCAAAACGTGCTGCGGCCTCCAGGGAGGGACACAGGGGACACAAGTGGCTGTGTGGCGTGCAGTGCCCGACCAGAGGGAGGGAGGTTGGCTGGCTGCTGAGGCACAGCAGGTGTCAGCCCTTCGGGAAGTGCCCGTGGATGCTTCGGGAATGGGGCCTGCCAACTCAGAACCCCCGTTCCCTGTGGCTGCATCCGGCCAGGGGGCTCCAGGGTCGGGTGCGCCGCGGGCCTGGGGGGCTTCTTGCCTGTGTGCAGGGCTTCTACGCACAAGGTGGCACCTCATCCCAGCCCAAGGGTGGTGGCAGGAACCCAGGTGGCGCTCGGGGACTCAGCAGGGCCTGCCCCCGGGGCCTGCCCGCAACACCTGATTGCCCGCGGGCGTGTCCGTCCACCCTCAAAAAGTTCTGCTGGGACAGCCCTGACCGAGCTCCGAGCTCCTCGCCCTTGGACCGCCCCAGTGGGCTTCAGGAGTGGGTGTGTGGCAGCAGCAGCCCTCCCCAGTCAACCACCTTGCGTCGGCCCCACCCGACAAGCCCCTAGGGCGGGCGGGGCTTCCCGGGGGGCCTATTTGCAACGCCGGGAAGCGCGGGGCAGTTCGTGTGTGCGGCCCGGGGACACCCGCAGGTGTGTGTGCTCCCCCCGTGGCCGGCCGAGGCGGCTAGCCAGCACCTGGGGGCTGTTGGCAGCGCCCCTGGGCAGCCTCCTAGAGCCAGGGGTCTGGCAGGCTCCGGGGGCAAATGGACTACGGAAGCCGAGAGGGGCCCGTCCGCGCCAAAACCCAAAACGCGCTGCGGCCTCCAGGGAGGGACACAGGGGACACAAGTGGCTGTGTGGCGTGCAGTGCCCGACCAGAGGGAGGGAGGTTGGCTGGCTGCTGAGGCGCAGCAGGTGTCAGCCCTTCGGGAAGTGCCCGTGGATGCTTCGGGAATGGGGCCTGCCAACTCAGAACCCGCATTCCCTGTGGCTGCATCCGGCCAGGGGGCTCCAGGGTCGGGTGCGCCGCGGGCCTGGGGGGCTTCTTGCCTGTGTGCAGGGCTTCTACGCACAAGGTGGCACCTCATCCCGGCCCAAGGGTGGTGGCAGGAACCCAGGTGGCGCTCGGGGACTCAGCAGGGCCTGCCCCCGGGGCCTGCCCGCAACACCTGATTGCCCGCGGGCGTGTCCGTCCACCCTCAAAAAGTTCTGCTGGGACAGCCCTGACCGAGCTCCGAGCTCCTCGCCCTTGGACCGCCCCAGTGGGCTTCAGGAGTGGGTGTGTGCCAGCAGCAGCCCTCCCCAGTCAACCACCTTGCGTCGGCCCCACCCGACAAGCCCCTAGGGCGGGCGGGGCTTCCCGGGGGGCCTATTTGCAACGCCGGGAAGCGCGGGGCAGTTCGTGTGTGCGGCTCGGGGACACCCGCAGGTGTGTGTGCTCCCCCCGTGGCCGGCCGAGGCGGCTAGCCAGCACCTGGGGGCTGTTGGCAGCGCCCCTGGGCAGCCTCCTAGAGCCAGGGGTCTGGCAGGCTCCGGGGGCAAATGGACTACGGAAGCCGAGAGGGGCCCGTCCGCGCCAAAACCCAAAACGCGCTGCGGCCTCCAGGGAGGGACACAGGGGACACAAGTGGCTGTGTGGCGTGCAGTGCCCGACCAGAGGGAGGGAGGTTGGCTGGCTGCTGAGGCGCAGCAGGTGTCAGCCCTTCGGGAAGTGCCCGTGGATGCTTCGGGAATGGGGCCTGCCAACTCAGAACCCCCGTTCCCTGTGGCTGCATCCGGCCAGGGGGCTCCAGGGGCTCCAGGGTCGGGTGCGCCGCGGGCCTGGGGGGCTTCTTGCCTGTGTGCAGGGCTTCTACGCACAAGGTGGCACCTCATCCCGGCCCAAGGGTGGTGGCAGGAACCCAGGTGGCGCTCGGGGACTCAGCAGGGCCTGCCCCCGGGGCCTGCCCGCAACACCTGATTGCCCGCGGGCGTGTCCGTCCACCCTCAAAAAGTTCTGCTGGGACAGCCCTGACCGAGCTCCGAGCTCCTCGCCCTTGGACCGCCCCAGTGGGCTTCAGGAGTGGGTGTGTGGCAGCAGCAGCCCTCCCCAGTCAACCACCTTGCGTCGGCCCCACCCGACAAGCCCCTAGGGCGGGCGGGGTTTCCCGGGGGGCCTATTTGCAACGCCGGGAAGCGCGGGGCAGTTCGTGTGTGCGGCCCGGGGACACCCGCAGGTGTGTGTGCTCCCCCCGTGGCCGGCCGAGGCGGCTAGCCAGCACCTGGGGGCTGTTGGCAGCGCCCCTGGGCAGCCTCCTAGAGCCAGGGGTCTGGCAGGCTCCGGGGGCAAATGGACTACGGAAGCCGAGAGGGGCCCGTCCGCGCCAAAACCCAAAACGCGCTGCGGCCTCCAGGGAGGGACACAGGGGACACAAGTGGCTGTGTGGCGTGCAGTGCCCGACCAGAGGGAGGGAGGTTGGCTGGCTGCTGAGGCGCAGCAGGTGTCAGCCCTTCGGGAAGTGCCCGTGGATGCTTCGGGAATGGGGCCTGCCAACTCAGAACCCCCGTTCCCTGTGGCTGCATCCGGCCAGGGGGCTCCAGGGGCTCCAGGGTCGGGTGCGCCGCGGGCCTGGGGGGCTTCTTGCCTGTGTGCAGGGCTTCTACGCACAAGGTGGCACCTCATCCCGGCCCAAGGGTGGTGGCAGGAACCCAGGTGGCGCTCGGGGACTCAGCAGGGCCTGCCCCCGGGGCCTGCCCGCAACACCTGATTGCCCGCGGGCGTGTCCGTCCACCCTCAAAAAGTTCTGCTGGGACAGCCCTGACCGAGCTCCGAGCTCCTCGCCCTTGGACCGCCCCAGTGGGCTTCAGGAGTGGGTGTGTGCCAGCAGCAGCCCTCCCCAGTCAACCACCTTGCGTCGGCCCCACCCGACAAGCCCCTAGGGCGGGCGGGGTTTCCCGGGGGGCCTATTTGCAACGCCGGGAAGCGCGGGGCAGTTCGTGTGTGCGGCCCGGGGACACCCGCAGGTGTGTGTGCTCCCCCCGTGGCCGGCCGAGGCGGCTAGCCAGCACCTGGGGGCTGTTGGCAGCGCCCCTGGGCAGCCTCCTAGAGCCAGGGGTCTGGCAGGCTCCGGGGGCAAATGGACTACGGAAGCCGAGAGGGGCCCGTCCGCGCCAAAACCCAAAACGCGCTGCGGCCTCCAGGGAGGGACACAGGGGACACAAGTGGCTGTGTGGCGTGCAGTGCCCGACCAGAGGGAGGGAGGTTGGCTGGCTGCTGAGGCGCAGCAGGTGTCAGCCCTTCGGGAAGTGCCCGTGGATGCTTCGGGAATGGGGCCTGCCAACTCAGAACCCCCGTTCCCTGTGGCTGCATCCGGCCAGGGGGCTCCAGGGGCTCCAGGGTCGGGTGCGCCGCGGGCCTGGGGGGCTTCTTGCCTGTGTGCAGGGCTTCTACGCACAAGGTGGCACCTCATCCCGGCCCAAGGGTGGTGGCAGGAACCCAGGTGGCGCTCGGGGACTCAGCAGGGCCTGCCCCCGGGGCCTGCCCGCAACACCTGATTGCCCGCGGGCGTGTCCGTCCACCCTCAAAAAGTTCTGCTGGGACAGCCCTGACCGAGCTCCGAGCTCCTCGCCCTTGGACCGCCCCAGTGGGCTGCAGGAGTGGGTGTGTGGCAGCAGCAGCCCTCCCCAGTCAACCACCTTGCGTCGGCCCCACCCGACAAGCCCCTAGGGCGGGCGGGGCTTCCCGGGGGGCCTATTTGCAATGCCGGGAAGCGCGGGGCAGTTCGTGTGTGCGGCCCGGGGACACCCGCAGGTGTGTGTGCTCCCCCCGTGGCCGGCCGAGGCGGCTAGCCAGCACCTGGGGGCTGTTGGCAGCGCCCCTGGGCAGCCTCCTAGAGCCAGGGGTCTGGCAGGCTCCGGGGCCAAATGGACTACGGAAGCCGAGAGGGGCCCGTCCGCGCCAAAACCCAAAACGCGCTGCGGCCTCCAGGGAGGGACACAGGGGACACAAGTGGCTGTGTGGCGTGCAGTGCCCGACCAGAGGGAGGGAGGTTGGCTGGCTGCTGAGGCGCAGCAGGTGTCAGCCCTTCGGGAAGTGCCCGTGGATGCTTCGGGAATGGGGCCTGCCAACTCAGAACCCCCGTTCCCTGTGGCTGCATCCGGCCAGGGGGCTCCAGGGTCGGGTGCGCCGCGGGCCTGGGGGGCTTCTTGCCTGTGTGCAGGGCTTCTACGCACAAGGTGGCACCTCATCCCGGCCCAAGGGTGGTGGCAGGAACCCAGGTGGCGCTCGGGGACTCAGCAGGGCCTGCCCCCGGGGCCTGCCCGCAACACCTGATTGCCCACGGGCGTGTCCGTCCACCCTCAAAAAGTTCTGCTGGGACAGCCCTGACCGAGCTCCGAGCTCCTCGCCCTTGGACCGCCCCAGTGGGCTTCAGGAGTGGGTGTGTGCCAGCAGCAGCCCTCCCCAGTCAACCACCTTGCGTCGGCCCCACCCGACAAGCCCCTAGGGCGGGCGGGGCTTCCCGGGGGGCCTATTTGCAACGCCGGGAAGCGCGGGGCAGTTCGTGTGTGCGGCCCGGGGACACCCGCAGGTGTGTGTGCTCCCCCCGTGGCCAGCCGAGGCGGCTAGCCAGCACCTGGGGGCTGTTGGCAGCGCCCCTGGGCAGCCTCCTAGAGCCAGGGGTCTGGCAGGCTCCGGGGGCAAATGGACTACGGAAGCCGAGAGGGGCCCGTCCGCGCCAGAATCCAAAACGCGCTGCGGCCTCCAGGGAGGGACACAGGGGACACAAGTGGCTGTGTGGCGTGCAGTGCCCGACCAGAGGGAGGGAGGTTGGCTGGCTGCTGAGGCGCAGCAGGTGTCAGCCCTTCGGGAAGTGCCCGTGGATGCTTCGGGAATGGGGCCTGCCAACTCAGAACCCCTGTTCCCTGTGGCTGCATCCGGCCAGGGGGCTCCAGGGGCTCCAGGGTCGGGTGCGCCGCGGGCCTGGGGGGCTTCTTGCCTGTGTGCAGGGCTTCTACGCACAAGGTGGCACCTCATCCCGGCCCAAGGGTGGTGGCAGGAACCCAGGTGGCGCTCGGGGACTCAGCAGGGCCTGCCCCCGGGGCCTGCCCGCAACACCTGATTGCCCGCGGGCGTGTCCGTCCACCCTCAAAAAGTTCTGCTGGGACAGCCCTGACCGAGCTCCGAGCTCCTCGCCCTTGGACCGCCCCAGTGGGCTTCAGGAGTGGGTGTGTGGCAGCAGCAGCCCTCCCCAGTCAACCACCTTGCGTCGGCCCCACCCGACAAGCCCCTAGGGTGGGCGGGGCTTCCCGGGGGGCCTATTTGCAATGCCGGGAAGCGCGGGGCAGTTCGTGTGTGCGGCCCGGGGACACCCGCAGGTGTGTGTGCTCCCCCCGTGGCCGGCCGAGGCGGCTAGCCAGCACCTGGGGGCTGTTGGCAGCGCCCCTGGGCAGCCTCCTAGAGCCAGGGGTCTGGCAGGCTCCGGGGGCAAATGGACTACGGAAGCCGAGAGGGGCCCGTCCGCGCCAAAACCCAAAACGCGCTGTGGCCTCCAGGGAGGGACACAGGGGACACAAGTGGCTGTGTGGCGTGCAGTGCCCGACCAGAGGGAGGGAGGTTGGCTGGCTGCTGAGGCGCAGCAGGTGTCAGCCCTTCGGGAAGTGCCCGTGGATGCTTCGGGAATGGGGCCTGCCAACTCAGAACCCCCGTTCCCTGTGGCTGCATCCGGCCAGGGGGCTCCAGGGTCGGGTGCGCCGCGGGCCTGGGGGGCTTCTTGCCTGTGTGCAGGGCTTCTACGCACAAGGTGGCACCTCATCCCGGCCCAAGGGTGGTGGCAGGAACCCAGGTGGCGCTCGGGGACTCAGCAGGGCCTGCCCCCGGGGCCTGCCCGCAACACCTGATTGCCCGCGGGCGTGTCCGTCCACCCTCAAAAAGTTCTGCTGGGACAGCCCTGACCGAGCTCCGAGCTCCTCGCCCTTGGACCGCCCCAGTGGGCTTCAGGAGTGGGTGTGTGGCAGCAGCAGCCCTCCCCAGTCAACCACCTTGCGTCGGCCCCACCCGACAAGCCCCTAGGGCGGGCGGGGCTTCCCGGGGGTCCTATTTGCAACGCCGGGAAGCGCGGGGCAGTTCGTGTGTGCGGCCCGGGGACACCCGCAGGTGTGTGTGCTCCCCCCGTGGCCGTCCGCTGCGGCTAGCCAGCACCTGGGGGCTGTTGGCAGCGCCCCTGGGCAGCCTCCTAGAGCCAGGGGTCTGGCAGGCTCCGGGGGCAAATGGACTACGGAAGCCGAGAGGGGCCCGTCCGCGCCAAAACCCAAAACGCGCTGCGGCCTCCAGGGAGGGACACAGGGGACACAAGTGGCTGTGTGGCGTGCAGTGCCCGACCAGAGGGAGGGAGGTTGGCTGGCTGCTGAGGCGCAGCAGGTGTCAGCCCTTCGGGAAGTGCCCGTGGATGCTTCGGGAATGGGGCCTGCCAACTCAGAACGCCCTGTTCCCTGTGGCTGCATCCGGCCAGGGGGCTCCAGGGGCTCCAGGGTCGGGTGCGCCGCGGGCCTGGGGGGCTTCTTGCCTGTGTGCAGGGCTTCTACGCACAAGGTGGCACCTCATCCCGGCCCAAGGGTGGTGGCAGGAACCCAGGTGGCGCTCGGGGACTCAGCAGGGCCTGCCCCCGGGGCCTGCCCCGCAACACCTGATTGCCCGCGGGCGTGTCCGTCCACCCTCAAAAAGTTCTGCTGGGACAGCCCTGACCGAGCTCCGAGCTCCTCGCCCTTGGACCGCCCCAGTGGGCTTCAGGAGTGGGTGTGTGGCAGCAGCAGCCCCTCCCCAGTCAACCACCTTGCGTCGGCCCCACCCGACAAGCCCCTAGGGCGTGCGGGGCTTCCCGGGGGGCCTATTTGCAACGCCGGGAAGCGCGGGGCAGTTCGTGTGTGCGGCCCGGGGACACCCGCAGGTGTGTGTGCTCCCCCGTGGCCGGCCGAGGCGGCTAGCCAGCACCTGGGGGCTGTTGGCAGCGCCCTGGGCAGCCTCCTAGAGCAGGGGTCTGGCAGGCTCCGGGGGCAAATGGACTACGGAAGCCGAGAGGGGCCCGTCCGCGCCAAAACCCAAAACGCGCTGCGGCCTCCAGGGAGGGACACAGGGGACACAAGTGGCTGTGTGGCGTGCAGTGCCCGACCAGAGGGAGGGAGGGTTGGCTGGCTGCTGAGGCGCAGCAGGTGTCAGCCCTTCGGGAAGTGCCCGTGGATGCTTCGGGAATGGGGCCTGCCAACTCAGAACCCCCATTCCCTGGGGCTGCATCCGGCCAGGGGGCTCCAGGGTCGGGTGCGCCGCGGGCCTGGGGGGCTTCTTGCCTGTGTGCAGGGGCTTCTACGCACAAGGTGGCACCTCATCCCGGCCCAAGGGTGGTGGCAGGAACCCAGGTGGCGCTCGGGGACTCAGCAGGGCCTGCCCCCCGGGGCCTGCCCGCAACACCTGATTGCCCGCGGGCGTGTCCGTCCACCCTCAAAAAGTTCTGCTGGGACAGCCCTGACCGAGCTCCGAGCTCCTCGCCCTTGGACCGCCCCAGTGGGCTTCAGGAGTGGGTGTGTGGCAGCAGCAGCCCTCCCCAGTCAACCACCTTGCGTCGGCCCCACCCGACAAGCCCCTAGGGCGGGCGGGGCTTCCCGGGGGGCCTATTGCAACGCCGGGAAGCGCGGGGCAGTTCGTGTGTGCGGCCCGGGGGACTCCCGCAGGTGTGTGTGCTCCCCCCGTGGCCGGCCGAGGCGGCTAGCCAGCACCTGGGGGCTGTTGGCAGCGCCCCTGGGCAGCCTCCTAGAGCCAGGGGTCTGGCAGGCTCCGGGGGCAAATGGACTACGGAAGCCGAGAGGGGCCCGTCCGCGCCAAAACCCAAAACGCGCTGCGGCCTCCAGGGAGGGACACAGGGGACACAAGTGGCTGTGTGGCGTGCAGTGCCTGACCAGAGGGAGGGAGGTTGGCTGCTGCTGAGGCGCAGCAGGTGTCAGCCCTTCGGGAAGTGCCCGTGGATGCTTCGGGAATGGGGCCTGCCAACTCAGAACCCCCGTTCCCTGTGGCTGCATCCAGCCAGGGGGCTCCAGGGGCTCCAGGGTCGGGTGCGCCGCGGGCCTGGGGGGCTTCTTGCCTGTGTGCAGGGCTTCTACGCACAAGGTGGCACCTCATCCCGGCCCAAGGGTGGTGGCAGGAACCCAGGTGGCGCTCGGGGACTCAGCAGGGCCTGCCCCCGGGGCCTGCCCGCAACACCTGATTGCCCGCGGGCGTGTCCGTCCACCCTCAAAAAGTTCTGCTGGGACAGCCCTGACCGAGCTCCGAGCTCCTCGCCCTTGGACCGCCCCAGTGGGCTTCAGGAGTGGGTGTGTGGCAGCAGCAGCCCTCCCCAGTCAACCACCTTGCGTCGGCCCCACCCGACAAGCCCCTAGGGCGGGCGGGGCTTCCCGGGGGGCCTATTTGCAACGCCGGGAAGCGCGGGGCAGTTCGTGTGTGCGGCCCGGGACACCCGCAGGTGTGTGTGCTCCCCCCGTGGCCGGCCGAGGCGGCTAGCAGCACCTGGGGGCTGTTGGCAGCGCCCCTGGGCAGCCTCCTAGAGCCAGGGGGTCTGGCAGGCTCCGGGGCCAAATGGACTACGGAAGCCGAGAGGGGCCGTCCGCGCCAAAACCCAAAACGCGCTGCGGCCTCCAGGGAGGGACACAGGGGACACAAGTGGCTGTGTGGCGTGCAGTGCCCGACCAGAGGGAGGGAGGTTGGCTGGCTGCTGAGGCGCAGCAGGTGTCAGCCCTTCGGGAAGTGCCCGTGGATGCCTTCGGGAATGGGGCCTGCCAACTCAGAACCCCCGTTCCCTGTGGCTGCATCCGGCCAGGGGGCTCCAGGGTCGGGTGCGCCGCGGGCCTGGGGGGCTTCTTGCCTGTGTGCAGGGCTTCTACGCACAAGGTGGCACCTCATCCCGGCCCAAGGGTGGTGGCAGGAACCCAGGTGGCGCTCGGGGACTCAGCAGGGCCTGCCCCCGGGGCCTGCCCGCAACACCTGATTGCCCACGGGCGTGTCCGTCCACCCTCAAAAAGTTCTGCTGGGACAGCCTGACCGAGCTCCGAGCTCCTCGCCCTTGGACCGCCCCAGTGGGCTTCAGGAGTGGGTGTGTGCCAGCAGCAGCCCTCCCCAGTCAACCACCTTGCGTCGGCCCCACCCGACAAGCCCCTAGGGCGGGCGGGGCTTCCCGGGGGGCCTATTTGCAACGCCGGGAAGCGCGGGGGCAGTTCGTGTGTGCGGCCCGGGGACACCCGCAGGTGTGTGTGCTCCCCCCGTGGCCGGCCGAGGCGGCTAGCAGCACCTGGGGGCTGTTGGCAGCGCCCCTGGGCAGCCTCCTAGAGCCAGGGGTCTGGCAGGCTCCGGGGGCAAATGGACTACGGAAGCCGAGAGGGGCCCGTCCGCGCCAGAACCCAAAACGCGCTGCGGCCTCCAGGGAGGGACACAGGGGACACAAGTGGCTGTGTGGCGTGCAGTGCCCGACCAGAGGGAGGGAGGTTGGCTGGCTGCTGAGGCGCAGCAGGTGTCAGCCCTTCGGGAAGTGCCCGTGGATGCTTCGGGAATGGGGCCTGCCAACTCAGAACCCCCGTTCCCTGTGGCTGCATCCGGCCAGGGGGCTCCAGGGGGCTCCAGGGTCGGGTGCGCCGCGGGCCTGGGGGGCTTCTTGCCTGTGTGCAGGGCTTCTACGCACAAGGTGGCACCTCATCCCGGCCCAAGGGTGGTGGCAGGAACCCAGGTGGCGCTCGGGGACTCAGCAGGGCCTGCCCCCGGGGGCCTGCCCGCAACACCTGATTGCCCGCGGGCGTGTCCGTCCACCCTCAAAAAGTTCTGCTGGGACAGCCCTGACCGAGCTCCGAGCTCCTCGCCCTTGGACCGCCCCAGTGGGCTTCAGGAGTGGGTGTGTGGCAGCAGCAGCCCTCCCCAGTCAACCACCTTGCGTCGGCCCCACCCGACAAGCCCCTAGGGCGGGCGGGGCTTCCCGGGGGGGCCTATTTGCAATGCCGGGAAGCGCGGGGCAGTTCGTGTGTGCGGCCCCGGGGGACACCCGCAGGTGTGTGTGCTCCCCCCGTGGCCGGCCGAGGCGGCTAGCCAGCACCTGGGGGCTGTTGGGCAGCGCCCCTGGGCCAGCCTCCTAGAGCCAGGGGTCTGGCAGGCTCCGGGGGCAAATGGACTACGGAAGCCGAGAGGGGCCCGTCCGCGCCAAAACCCAAAACGCGCTGTGGCCTCCAGGAGGGACACAGGGACACAAGTGGCTGTGTGGCGTGCAGTGCCCGACCAGATGGAGGGAGGTTGGCTGGCTGCTGAGGCGCAGCAGGTGTCAGCCCTTCGGGAAGTGCCCGTGGATGCTTCGGGAATGGGGGCCTGCCAACTCAGAACCCCCGTTCCCCTGTGGCTGCAGCCGGCCAGGGGGCTCCAGGGTCGGGTGCGCCGCGGGCCCTGGGGGCTTCTTGCCTGTGTGCAGGGCTTCTACGCACAAGGTGGCACCTCATCCCGGCCCAAGGGTGGTGGCAGGAACCCAGGTGGCGCTCGGGGACTCAGCAGGGCCTGCCCCCGGGGCCTGCCCGCAACACCTGATTGCCCGCGGGCGTGTCCCGTCCACCCTCAAAAAGTTCTGCTGGGACAGCCCTGACCGAGCTCCGAGCTCCTCGCCCTTGGACCGCCCCAGTGGGCTTCAGGAGTGGGTGTGTGGCAGCAGCAGCCCTCCCCAGTCAACCACCTTGCGTCGGCCCCACCCGACAAGCCCCTAGGGCGGGGCGGGGCTTCCCGGGGGTCCTATTTGCAACGCCGGGAAGCGCGGGGCAGTTCGGTGTGTGCGGCCCGGGGACACCCGCAGGTGTGTGTGCTCCCCCCGTGGCCGTCCGCTGCGGCTAGCCAGCACCTGGGGGCTGTTGGCAGCGCCCCTGGGCAGCCTCCTAGAGGCCAGGGGTGCTGGCAGGCTCCGGGGGCAAATGGACTACGGAAGCCGAGAGGGGCCCGTCCGCGCAAAACCCAAAACGCGCTGCGGCTCCAGGGAGGGACACAGGGGACACAAGTGGCTGTGTGGCGTGCAGTGCCCGACCAGAGGGAGGGAGGTTGGCTGGCTGCTGAGGCGCAGCAGGTGTCAGCCCTTCGGGAAGTGCCCGTGGATGCTTCGGGAATGGGGCCTGCCAACTCAGAACCCCCATTCCCTGGGGCTGCATCCGGCCAGGGGGCTCCAGGGTCGGGTGCGCCGCGGGCCTGGGGGGCTTCTTGCCTGTGTGCAGGGCTTCTACGCACAAGGTGGCACCTCATCCCGGCCCAAGGGTGGTGGCAGGAACCCAGGTGGCGCTCGGGGACTCAGCAGGGCCTGCCCCCGGGGCCTGCCCGCAACACCTGATTGCCCGCGGGCGTGTCCGTCCACCCTCAAAAAGTTCTGCTGGGACAGCCCTGACCGAGCTCCGAGCTCCTCGCCCTTGGACCGGCCCCAGTGGGCTTCAGGAGTGGGTGTGTGGCAGCAGCAGCCCTCCCCAGTCAACCACCTTGCGTCGGCCCCACCCGACAAGCCCCTAGGGCGGGCGGGGCTTCCCGGGGGTCCTATTTGCAACGCCGGGAAGCGCGGGGCAGTTCGTGTGTGCGGCCGGGGACACCCGCAGGTGTGTGTGCTCCCCCCGTGGCCGTCCGCTGCGGCTAGCCAGCACCTGGGGGCTGTTGGCAGCGCCCCTGGGCAGCCTCCTAGAGCCAGGGGTCTGGCAGGCTCCGGGGGCAAATGGACTACGGAAGCCGAGAGGGGCCCGTCCGCGCCAAAACCCAAAACGCGCTGCGGCCTCCAGGGAGGGACACAGGGGACACAAGTGGCTGTGTGGCGTGCAGTGCCCGACCAGAGGGAGGGAGGTTGGCTGGCTGCTGAGGCGCAGCAGGTGTCAGCCCCTTCGGGAAGTGCCCGTGGATGCTTCGGGAATGGGGCCTGCCAACTCAGAACCCCCATTCCCTGGGGCTGCATCCGGCCAGGGGGCTCCAGGGTCGGGGTGCGCCGCGGGCCTGGGGGGCTTCTTGCCTGTGTGCAGGGCTTCTACGCACAAGGTGGCACCTCATCCCGGCCCAAGGGTGGTGGCAGGAACCCAGGTGGCGCTCGGGGACTCAGCAGGGGCCTGCCCCCGGGGCCTGCCCGCAACACCTGATTGCCCGCGGGCGTGTCCGTCCACCCTCAAAAAGTTTCTGCTGGGACAGCCCTGACCGAGCTCCGAGCTCCTCGCCCTTGGACCGCCCCAGTGGGCTTCAGGAGTGGGTGTGTGGCAGCAGCAGCCCTCCCCAGTCAACCACCTTGCGTCGGCCCCACCCGACAAGCCCCCTAGGGCGGGCGGGGCTTCCCGGGGGGCCTATTTGCAACGCCGGGAAGCGCGGGGCAGTTCGTGTGTGCGGCCCGGGGACACCCGCAGGTGTGTGTGGCTCCCCCCGTGGCCGGCCGAGGCGGCTAGCCAGCACCTGGGGGCTGTTGCAGCGCCCCTGGGCAGCCTCCTAGAGCCAGGGGTCTGGCAGGCTCGGGGGCAAATGGACTACGGAAGCCGAGAGGGGCCCGTCCGCGCCAAAACCCAAAACGCGCTGCGGCCTCCAGGGAGGGACACAGGGGACACAAGTGGCTGTGTGGCGTGCAGTGGCCTGACCAGAGGGAGGGAGGTTGGCTGGCTGCTGAGGCGCAGCAGGTGTCAGCCCTTCGGGAAGTGCCCGTGGATGCTTCGGGAATGGGGCCTGCCAACTCAGAACCCCCGTTCCCTGTGGCTGCATCCGGCCAGGGGGCTCCAGGGCTCCAGGGTCGGGTGCGCCGCGGGCCTGGGGGGCTTTCTTGCCTGTGTGCAGGGCTTCTACGCACAAGGTGGCACCTCATCCCGGCCCAAGGGTGGTGGCAGGAACCCAGGTGGCGCTCGGGGACTCAGCAGGGCCTGCCCCCGGGGCCTGCCCGCAACACCTGATTGCCCGCGGGCGTGTCCGTCCACCCTCAAAAAGTTCTGCTGGGACAGCCCTGACCGAGCTCCGAGCTCCTCGCCCTTGGACCGCCCCAGTGGGCTTCAGGAGTGGGTGTGTGGCAGCAGCAGCCCTCCCCAGTCAACCACCTTGCGTCGGCCCCACCCGACAAGCCCCTAGGGCGGGCGGGGCTTCCCGGGGGGGCCTATTTGCAACGCCGGGAAGCGCGGGGCAGTTCGTGTGTGCGGCCCGGGGACACCCGTAGCTGTGTGTGCTCCCCCCGTGCCGGCCGAGGCGGCTAGCCAGCACCTGGGGGGCTGTTGGGCAGCGCCCCTGGGCAGCCTCCTAGAGCCAGGGGTCTGGCAGGCTCCGGGGGCAAATGGACTACGGAAGCCGAGAGGGGCCCGTCCGCGCCAAAACCCAAAACGCGCTGCGGCCTCCAGGGAGGGACACAGAGGACACAAGTGGCTGTGTGGCGTGCAGTGCCCGACCAGAGGGAGGGAGGTTGGCTGGCTGCTGAGGCGCAGCAGGTGTCAGCCCTTCGGGGAAGTGCCCGTGGATGCTTCGGGAATGGGGGCCTGCCAACTCAGAACCCCCATTCCCTGTGGCTGCATCCGGCCAGGGGGCTCCAGGGGCTCCAGGGTCGGGTGCGCCGCGGGCCTGGGGGGCTTCTTGCCTGTGTGCAGGGCTTCTACGCACAAGGTGGCACCTCATCCCGGCCCAAGGGTGGTGGCAGGAACCCAGGTGGCGCTCGGGGACTCAGCAGGGCCTGCCCCCGGGGCCTGCCCGCAACACCTGATTGCCCGCGGGCGTGTCCGTCCACCCTCAAAAAGTTCTGCTGGGACAGCCCTGACCGAGCTCCGAGCTCCTTGCCTTTGGACCGCCCCAGTGGGCTTCAGGAGTGGGTGTGTGGCAGCAGCAGCCCTCCCCAGTCAACCACCTTGTGTCGGCCCCACCCGAGAAGCCCCTAGGGTGGGCGGGGCTTCCCGGGGGGCCTATTTGCAACGCCGGGAAGCGCAGGGCAGTTCGTGTGTGCGGCCCGGGGACACCCGCAGGTGTGTGTGCTCCCCCCGTGGCCGGCCGAGGCGGCTAGCCAGCACCTGGGGGGCTGTTGGCAGCGCCCCTGGGCAGCCTCCTAGAGCCAGGGGTCTGGCAGGCTCCGGGGGGCAAATGGACTACGGAAGCCGAGAGGGGCCCGTCCGCGCCAAAACCCAAAACGCGCTGCGGCCTCCAGGGAGGGACACAGGGGACACAAGTGGCTGTGTGGCGTGCAGTGCCCAACCAGAGGGAGGGAGGTTGGCTGGCTGCTGAGGCGCAGCAGGTGTCAGCCCTTCGGGAAGTGCCCGTGGATGCTTCGGGAATGGGGCCTGCCAACTCAGAACCCCCGTTCCCTGTGGCTGCATCCGGCCAGGGGGCTCCAGGGGCTCCAGGGTCGGGTGCGCCGCGGGCCTGGGGGGCTTCTTGCCTGTGTGCAGGGCTTCTACGCACAAGGTGGCACCTCATCCCGGCCCAAGGGTGGTGGCAGGAACCCAGGTGGCGCTCGGGGACTCAGCAGGGCCTGCCCCCGGGGCCTGCCCGCAACACCTGATTGCCCGCGGGCGTGTCCGTCCACCCTCAAAAAGTTCTGCTGGGGACAGCCCTGACCGAGCTCCGAGCTCCTCGCCCTTGGACCGCCCCAGTGGGCTTCAGGAGTGGGTGTGTGGCAGCAGCAGCCCTCCCCAGTCAACCACCTTGCGTCGGCCCCACCCGACAAGCCCCTAGGGGCGGGGCGGGGCTTCCCGGGGGGCCTATTTGCAACGCCGGGAAGCGCGGGGCAGTTCGTGTGTGCGGCCCGGGGACACCCGCAGGTGTGTGTGCTCCCCCCGTGGCCGTCCGCTGCGGCTAGCCAGCACCTGGGGGCTGTTGGCAGCGCCCATGGGCAGCCTCCTAGAGCCAGGGTCTGGCAGGCTCCGGGGGCAAATGGACTACGGAAGCCGAGAGGGGCCCGTCCGCGCCAAAACCCAAAACGCGCTGGCGGCCCTCCAGGGAGGGACACAGGGGACACAAGTGGCTGTGTGGCGTGCAGTGCCCGACCAGAGGGAGGGAGGTTGGCTGGCTGCTGAGGCGCAGCAGGTGTCAGCCCTTCGGGAAGTGCCCGTGGATGCTTCGGGAATGGGGCCTGCCAACTCAGAACCCCCGTTCCCTGTGGCTGCATCCGGCCAGGGGGCTCCAGGGGCTCCAGGGTCGGGTGCGCCGCGGGCCTGGGGGGGCTTCTTGCCTGTGTGCAGGGCTTCTACGCACAAGGTGGCACCTCATCCCGGCCCAAGGGTGGTGGCAGGAACCCAGGTGGCGCTCGGGGACTCAGCAGGGCCTGCCCCCGGGGCCTGCCCGCAACACCTGATTGCCCGCGGGCGTGTCCGTCCACCCTCAAAAAGTTCTGCTGGGACAGCCCTGACCGAGCTCCCGAGCTCCTCGCCCTTGGACCGCCCCAGTGGGCTTCAGGAGTGGGTGTGTGGCAGCAGCAGCCCTCCCCAGTCAACCACCTTGCGTCGGCCCCACCCGACAAAGCCCCTAGGGCGGGGCGGGGCTTCCCGGGGGGCCTATTTGCAATGCCGGGAAGCGCGGGGCAGTTCGTGTGTGGCGGCCCGGGGACACCCGCAGGTGTGTGTGCTCCCCCCGTGGCCGGCCGAGGCGGCTAGCCAGCACCTGGGGGCTGTTGGCAGCGCCCCTGGGCAGCCTCCTAGAGCCAGGGGTCTGGCAGGCTCCGGGGGCAAATGGACTACGGAAGCCGAGAGGGGCCCGTCCGCGCCAAAACCCAAAACGCGCTGCGGGCCTCCAGGGAGGGACACAGGGGACACAAGTGGCTGTGTGGCGTGCAGTGCCCGACCAGAGGGAGGGAGGTTGGCTGGCTGCTGAGGCGCAGCAGGTGTCAGCCCTTCGGGAAGTGCCCGTGGATGCTTCGGGAATGGGGGCCTGCCAACTCAGAACCCCCGTTCCCTGTGGCTGCATCCGGCCAGGGGGCTCCAGGGTCGGGTGCGCCGCGGGCCTGGGGGGCTTCTTGCCTGTGTGCAGGGCTTCTACGCACAAGGTGGCACCTCATCCCGGCCCAAGGGTGGTGGCAGGAACCCAGGTGGCGCTCGGGGACTCAGCAGGGCCTGCCCCCGGGGCCTGCCCGCAACACCTGATTGCCCGCGGGCGTGTCCGTCCACCCTCAAAAAGTTCTGCTGGGACAGCCCTGACCGAGCTCCGAGCTCCTCGCCCTTGGACCGCCCCAGTGGGCTTCAGGAGTGGGAGTGTGCCAGCAGCAGCCCTCCCCAGTCAACCACCTTGCGTCGGCCCCACCCGACAAGCCCCTAGGGCGGGCGGGGCTTCCCGGGGGGCCTATTTGCAATGCCGGGGAAGCGCGGGGCAGTTCGTGTGTGCGGCCCGGGGACACCCGCAGGTGTGTGTGCTCCCCCCGTGGCCGGCCGAGGCGGCTAGCCAGCACCTGGGGGCTGTTGGCAGCGCCCCTGGGCAGCCTCCTAGAGCCAGGGGTCTGGCAGGCTCCGGGGGCAAATGGACTACGGAAGCCGAGAGGGGCCCGTCCGCGCCAAAACCCAAAACGCGCTGCGGCCTCCAGGGAGGGACACAGGGGACACAAGTGGCTGTGTGGCGTGCAGTGCCCGACCAGAGGGAGGGAGGTGGCTGGCTGCTGAGGCGCAGCAGGTGTCAGCCCTTCGGGGAAGTGCCCGTGGATGCTTCGGGAATGGGGGCCTGCCAACTCAGAACCCCCATTCCCCTGGGGCTGCATCCGGCCAGGGGGCTCCAGGGTCGGGTGCGCCGCGGGCCTGGGGGGCTTCTTGCCTGTGTGCAGGGCTTCTACGCACAAGGGCTGGCACCTCATCCCGGCCCAAGGGTGGTGGCAGGAACCCAGGTGGCGCTCGGGGACTCAGCAGGGCCTGCCCCCGGGGCCTGCCCGCAACACCTGATTGCCCGCGGGCGTGTCCGTCCACCCTCAAAAATGTTCTGCTGGGACAGCCCTGACCGAGCTCCGAGCTCCTCGCCCTTGGACCGCCCCAGTGGGCTTCAGGAGTGGGTGTGTGCCAGCAGCAGCCCTCCCCAGTCAACCACCTTGCGTCGGCCCCACCCGACAAGCCCCTAGGGCGGGCGGGGCTTCCCCGGGGGGCCTATTTGCAACGCCAGGAAGCGCGGGGCAGTTCGTTGTGTGCGGCCCGGGGACACCCGCAGGTGTGTGTGCTCCCCCCGTGGCCGGCCGAGGCGGCTAGCCAGCACCTGGGGCTGTTGGCAGCGCCCCTGGGGCAGCCTCCTAGAGCCAGGGGTCTGGCAGGCTCCGGGGGCAAATGGACTACGGAAGCCGAGAGGGGCCCGTCCGCGCCAAAACCCAAAACGCGCTGCGGCCTCCAGGGAGGGACACAGGGGGACACAAGTGGCTGTGTGGCGTGCAGTGCCCGACCAGAGGGAGGGAGGTTGGCTGGCTGCTGAGGCGCAGCAGGTGTCAGCCCTTCGGAAGTGCCCGTGGATGCTTCGGGAATGGGGCCTGCCAACTCAGAACCCCCGTTCCCTGTGGCTGCATCCGGCCAGGGGGCTCCAGGGTCGGGTGCGCCGCGGGCCTGGGGGGCTTCTTGCCTGTGTGCAGGGCTTCTACGCACAAGGTGGCACCTCATCCCGGCCCAAGGGTGGTGGCAGGAACCCAGGTGGCGCTCGGGGACTCAGCAGGGCCTGCCCCCGGGGCCTGCCCGCAACACCTGATTGCCCGCGGGCGTGTCCGTCCACCCTCAAAAAGTTCTGCTGGGACAGCCCTGACCGAGCTCCGAGCTCCTCGCCCTTGGACCGCCCCAGTGGGCTTCAGGAGTGGGTGTGTGGCAGCAGCAGCCCTCCCCAGTCAACCACCTTGCGTCGGCCCCACCCGACAAGCCCCTAGGGCGGGCGGGGGCTTCCCGGGGGGGCCTATTTGCAACGCCGGGAAGCGCGGGGCAGTTCGTGTGTGCGGCCCGGGGACACCCGCAGGTGTGTGTGCTCCCCCCGTGGCCCGGGCCGAGGCGGCTAGCCAGCACCTGGGGGCTGTTGGCAGCGCCCCTGGGCAGCCTCCTAGAGCCAGGGGTCTGGCAGGCTCCGGGGGCAAATGGACTACGGAAGCCGAGAGGGGCCCGTCCGCGCCAAAACCCAAAACGCGCTGCGGCCTCCAGGGAGGGACACAGGGGACACAAGTGGCTGTGTGGCGTGCAGTGCCCGACCAGAGGGAGGGAGGTTGGCTGGGCTGCTGAGGCGCAGCAGGTGTCAGCCCTTCGGGAAGTGCCCGTGGATGCTTCAGGAATGGGGCCTGCCAACTCAGAACCCCCATTCCCTGGGGCTGCATCCGGCCAGGGGGCTCCAGGGTCGGGTGCGCCGCGGGCCTGGGGGGCTTCTTGCCTGTGTGCAGGGCTTCCTACGCACAAGGTGGCACCTCATCCCGGCCCAAGGGTGGTGGCAGGAACCCAGGTGGCGCTCGGGGACTCAGCAGGGCCTGCCCCCGGGGCCTGCCCGCAACACCTGATTGCCCGCGGGCGTGTCCGTCCACCCTCAAAAAGTTCTGCTGGGACAGCCCTGACCGAGCTCCGAGCTCCTCGCCCTTGGACCGCCCCAGTGGGCTTCAGGAGTGGGTGTGTGCCAGCAGCAGCCCTCCCCAGTCAACCACCTTGCGTCGGCCCCACCCGACAAGCCCCTAGGGCGGGCGGGGCTTCCCGGGGGGCCTATTTGCAACGCCAGGAAGCGCGGGGCAGTTCGTGTGTGCGGCCCGGGGACACCCGCAGGTGTGTGTGCTCCCCCCGTGGCCGGCCGAGGCGGCTAGCCAGCACCTGGGGGCTGTTGGCAGCGCCCCTGGGCAGCCTCCTAGAGCCAGGGGTCTGGCAGGCTCCGGGGGCAAATGGACTACGGAAGCCGAGAGGGGCCCGTCCGCGCCAAAACCCAAAACGCGCTGCGGCCTCCAGGGAGGGACACAGGGGACACAAGTGGCTGTGTGGCGTGCAGTGCCCGACCAGAGGGAGGGAGGTTGGCTGGCTGCTGAGGCGCAGCAGGTGTCAGCCCTTCGGGAAGTGCCCGTGGATGCTTCGGGAATGGGGCCTGCCAACTCAGAACCCCCGTTCCCTGTGGCTGCATCCGGCCAGGGGGCTCCAGGGTCGGGTGCGCCGCGGGCCTGGGGGGCTTCTTGCCTGTGTGCAGGGCTTCTACGCACAAGGTGGCACCTCATCCCGGCCCAAGGGTGGTGGCAGGAACCCAGGTGGCGCTCGGGGACTCAGCAGGGCCTGCCCCCGGGGCCTGCCCGCAACACCTGATTGCCCGCGGGCGTGTCCGTCCACCCTCAAAAAGTTCTGCTGGGACAGCCCTGACCGAGCTCCGAGCTCCTCGCCCTTGGACCGCCCCAGTGGGCTTCAGGAGTGGGTGTGTGGCAGCAGCAGCCCTCCCCAGTCAACCACCTTGCGTCGGCCCCACCCGACAAGCCCCTAGGGTGGGCGGGGCTTCCCGGGGGGCCTATTTGCAACGCCGGGAAGCGCGGGGCAGTTCGTGTGTGCGGCCCGGGGACACCCGCAGGTGTGTGTGCTCCCCCCGTGGCCGGCCGAGGCGGCTAGCCAGCACCTGGGGGCTGTTGGCAGCGTCCCTGGGCAGCCTCCTAGAGCCAGGGGTCTGGCAGGCTCCGGGGGCAAATGGACTACGGAAGCCGAGAGGGGCCCGTCCGCGCCAAAACCCAAAACGCGCTGCGGCCTCCAGGGAGGGACACAGGGGACACAATTGGCTGTGTGGCGTGCAGTGCCCGACCAGAGGGAGGGAGGTTGGCTGGCTGCTGAGGTGCAGCAGGTGTCAGCCCTTCGGGAAGTGCCCGTGGATGCTTCGGGAATGGGGCCTGCCAACTCAGAACCCCCATTCCCTGTGGCTGCATCCGGCCAGGGGGCTCCAGGGTCGGGTGCGCCGCGGGCCTGGGGGGCTTCTTGCCTGTGTGCAGGGCTTCTACGCACAAGGTGGCACCTCATCCCGGCCCAAGGGTGGTGGCAGGAACCCAGGTGGCGCTCGGGGACTCAGCAGGGCCTGCCCCCGGGGCCTGCCCGCAACACCTGATTGCCCGCGGGCGTGTCCGTCCACCCTCAAAAAGTTCTGCTGGGACAGCCCTGACCGAGCTCCGAGCTCCTCGCCCTTGGACCGCCCCAGTGGGCTTCAGGAGTGGGTGTGTGGCAGCAGCAGCCCTCCCCAGTCAACCACCTTGCGTCGGCCCCACCCGACAAGCCCCTAGGGCGGGCGGGGCTTCCCGGGGGGCCTATTTGCAACGCCGGGAAGCGCGGGGCAGTTCGTGTGTGCGGCCCGGGGACACCCGCAGGTGTGTGTGCTCTCCCCGTGGCCGGCCGAGGCGGCTAGCCAGCACCTGGGGGCTGTTGGCAGCGCCCCTGGGCAGCCTCCTAGAGCCAGGGGTCTGGCAGGCTCCGGGGGCAAATGGACTACGGAAGCCGAGAGGGGCCCGTCCGCGCCAAAACCCAAAACGCGCTGCGGCCTCCAGGGAGGGACACAGGGGACACAAGTGGCTGTGTGGCGTGCAGTGCCCGACCAGAGGGAGGGAGGTTGGCTGGCTGCTGAGGCGCAGCAGGTGTCAGCCCTTCGGGAAGTGCCCGTGGATGCTTCAGGAATGGGGCCTGCCAACTCAGAACCCCCGTTCCCTGTGGCTGCATCCGGCCAGGGGGCTCCAGGGTCGGGTGCGCCGCGGGCCTGGGGGGCTTCTTGCCTGTGTGCAGGGCTTCTACGCACAAGGTGGCACCTCATCCCGGCCCAAGGGTGGTGGCAGGAACCCAGGTGGCGCTCGGGGACTCAGCAGGGCCTGCCCCCGGGGCCTGCCCGCAACACCTGATTGCCCGCGGGCGTGTCCGTCCACCCTCAAAAAGTTCTGCTGGGACAGCCCTGACAGAGCTCCGAGCTCCTCGCCCTTGGACCGCCCCAGTGGGCTTCAGGAGTGGGTGTGTGCCAGCAGCAGCCCTCCCCAGTCAACCACCTTGCGTCGGCCCCACCCGACAAGCCCCTAGGGCGGGCGGGGCTTCCCGGGGGGCCTATTTGCAACGCCGGGAAGCGCGGGGCAGTTCGTGTGTGCGGCCCGGGGACACCCGCAGGTGTGTGTGCTCCCCCCGTGGCCGGCCGAGGCGGCTAGCCAGCACCTGGGGGCTGTTGGCAGCGCCCCTGGGCAGCCTCCTAGAGCCAGGGGTCTGGCAGGCTCCGGGGGCAAATGGACTACGGAAGCCGAGAGGGGCCCGTCCGCGCCAAAACCCAAAACGCGCTGCGGCCTCCAGGGAGGGACACAGGGGACACAAGTGGCTATGTGCCGTGCAGTGCCCGACCAGAGGGAGGGAGGTTGGCTGGCTGCTGAGGCGCAGCAGGTGTCAGCCCTTCGGGAAGTGCCCGTGGATGCTTCGGGAATGGGGCCTGCCAACTCAGAACCCCCGTTCCCTGTGGCTGCATCCGGCCAGGGGGCTCCAGGGTCGGGTGCGCCGCAGGCCTGGGGGGCTTCTTGCATGTGTGCAGGGCTTCTACGCACAAGGTGGCACCTCATCCCGGCCCAAGGGTGGTGGCAGGAACCCAGGTGGCGCTCGGGGACTCAGCAGGGCCTGCCCCCGGGGCCTGCCCGCAACACCTGATTGCCGGCGGGCGTGTGCGTCCACCCTCAAAAAGTTCTGCTGGGACAGCCCTGACCGAGCTCCGAGCTCCTCGCCCTTGGACCGCCCCAGTGGGCTTCAGGAGTGGGTGTGTGGCAGCAGCAGCCCTCCCCAGTCAACCACCTTGCGTCGGCCCCACCCGACAAGCCCCTAGGGCGGGCGGGGCTTCCCGGGGGGCCTATTTGCAACGCCGGGAAGCGCGGGGCAGTTCGTGTGTGCGGCCCGGGGACACCCGCAGGTGTGTGTGCTCCCCCCGTGGCCGGCCGAGGTGGCTAGCCAGCACCTGGGGGCTGTTGGCAGCGCCCCTGGGCAGCCTCCTAGAGCCAGGGGTCTGGCAGGCTCCGGGGGCAAATGGACTACGGAAGCCGAGAGAGGCCCGTCCGCGCCAAAACCAAAACGCGCTGCGGCCTCCAGGGAGGGACACAGGGGACACAAGTGGCTGTGTGGCTTGCAGTGCCCGACCAGAGGGAGGGAGGTTGGCTGGCTGCTGAGGTGCAGCAGGTGTCAGCCCTTCGGGAAGTGCCCGTGGATGCTTCGGGAATGGGGCCTGCCAACTCAGAACCCCCGTTCCCTGTGGCTGCATCCGGCCAGGGGGCTCCAGGGTCGGGTGCGCCGCGGGCCTGGGGGGCTTCTTGCCTGTGTGCAGGGCTTCTACGCACAAGGTGGCACCTCTTCCCGGCCCAAGGGTGGTGGCAGGAACCCAGGTGGCGCTCGGGGACTCAGCAGGGCCTGCCCCCGGGGCCTGCCCGCAACACCTGATTGCCCGCGGGCGTGTCCGTCCACCCTCAAAAAGTTCTGCTGGGACAGCCCTGACCGAGCTCCGAGCTCCTCGCCCTTGGACCGCCCCAGTGGGCTGCAGGAGTGGGTGTGTGGCAGCAGCAGCCCTCCCCAGTCAACCACCTTGCGTCGGCCCCACCCGACAAGCCCCTAGGGCGGGCGGGGCTTCCCGGGGGGCCTATTTGCAACGCCGGGAAGCGCGGGGCAGTTCGTGTGTGCGGCCCGGGGACACCCGCAGGTGTGTGTGCTCCCCCCGTGGCCGGCCGAGGCGGCTAGCCAGCACCTGGGGGCTGTTGGCAGCGCCCCTGGGCAGCCTCCTAGAGCCAGGGGTCTGGCAGGCTCCGGGGCCAAATGGACTACGGAAGCCGAGAGGCGCCCGTCCGCGCCAAAACCCAAAACGCGCTGCGGCCTCCAGGGAGGGACACAGGGGACACAAGTGGCTGTGTGGCGTGCAGTGCCCGACCAGAGGGAGGGAGGTTGGCTGGCTGCTGAGGCGCAGCAGGTGTCAGCCCTTCGGGAAGTGCCCGTGGATGCTTCGGGAATGGGGCCTGCCAACTCAGAACCCCCGTTCCCTGTGGCTGCATCCGGCCAGGGGGCTCCAGGGTCGGGTGCGCCGCGGGCCTGGGGGGCTTCTTGCCTGTGTGCAGGGCTTCTACGCACAAGGTGGCACCTCATCCCGGCCTAAGGGTGGTGGCAGGAACCCAGGTGGCGCTCGGGGACTCAGCAGGGCCTGCCCCCGGGGCCTGCCCGCAACACCTGATTGCCCGCGGGCGTGTCCGTCCACCCTCAAAAAGTTCTGCTGGGACAGCCCTGACCGAGTTCCGAGCTCCTCGCCCTTGGACCGCCCCAGTGGGCTTCAGGAGTGGGTGTGTGGCAGCAGCAGCCCTCCCCAGTCAACCACCTTGCGTCGGCCCCACCCGACAAGCCCCTAGGGCGGGCGGGGCTTCCCGGGGGGCCTATTTGCAACGCCGGGAAGCGCAGGGCAGTTCGTGTGTGCGGCCCGGGGACACCCGTAGCTGTGTGTGCTCCCCCCGTGGCCGGCCGAGGCGGCTAGCCAGCACCTGGGGGCTGTTGGCAGCGCCCCTGGGCAGCCTCCTAGAGCCAGGGGTCTGGCAGGCTCCAGGGGCAAATGGACTACGGAAGCCGAGAGGGGCCCGTCTGCGCCAAAATCAAAACGCGCTGCGGCCTCCAGGGAGGGACACAGGGGACACAAGTGGCTGTGTGGCTTGCAGTGCCCGACCAGAGGGAGGGAGGTTGGCTGGCTGCTGAGGTGCAGCAGGTGTCAGCCCTTCGGGAAGTGCCCGTGGATGCTTCGGGAATGGGGCCTGCCAACTCAGAACCCCCGTTCCCTGTGGCTGCATCCGGCCAGGGGGCTCCAGGGTCGGGTGCGCCGCGGGCCTGGGGGGCTTCTTGCCTGTGTGCAGGGCTTCTACGCACAAGGTGGCACCTCTTCCCGGCCCAAGGGTGGTGGCAGGAACCCAGGTGGCGCTCGGGGACTCAGCAGGGCCTGCCCCCGGGGCCTACCCGCAACACCTGATTGCCCGCGGGCGTGTCCGTCCACCCTCAAAAAGTTCTGCTGGGACAGCCCTGACCGAGCTCCGAGCTCCTCGCCCTTGGACCGCCCCAGTGGGCTTCAGGAGTGGGTGTGTGGCAGCAGCAGCCCTCCCCAGTCAACCACCTTGCGTCGGCCCCACCCGACAAGCCCCTAGGGCGGGCGGGGCTTCCCGGGGGGCCTATTTGCAACGCCAGGAAGCGCGGGGCAGTTCGTGTGTGCGGCCCGGGGACACCCGCAGGTGTGTGTGCTCCCCCCGTGGCCGGCCGAGGCGGCTAGCCAGCACCTGGGGGCTGTTGGCAGCGCCCCTGGGCAGCCTCCTAGAGCCAGGGGTCTGGCAGGCTCCGGGGGCAAATGGACTACGGAAGCCGAGAGGGGCCCGTCCGCGCCAAAACCCAAAACGCGCTGCGGCCTCCAGGCAGGGACACAGGGGACACAAGTGGCTGTGTGGCGTGCAGTGCCCGACCAGAGGGAGGGAGGTTGGCTGGCTGCTGAGGCGCAGCAGGTGTCAGCCCTTCGGGAAGTGCCCGTGGATGCTTCAGGAATGGGGCCTGCCAACTCAGAACCCCCGTTCCCTGTGGCTGCATCCGGCCAGGGGGCTCCAGGGTCGGGTGCGCCGCGGGCCTGGGGGGCTTCTTGCCTGTGTGCAGGGCTTCTACGCACAAGGTGGCACCTCATCCCGGCCCAAGGGTGGTGGCAGGAACCCAGGTGGCGCTCGGGGACTCAGCAGGGCCTGCCCCCGGGGCCTGCCCGCAACACCTGATTGCCCGCGGGCGTGTCCGTCCACCCTCAAAAAGTTCTGCTGGGACAGCCCTGACCGAGCTCCGAGCTCCTCGCCCTTGGACCGCCCCAGTGGGCTTCAGGAGTGGGTGTGTGGCAGCAGCAGCCCTCCCCAGTCAACCACCTTGCGTCGGCCCCACCCGACAAGCCCCTAGGGCGGGCGGGGCTTCCCAGGGGGCCTATTTGCAACGCCGGGAAGCGCGGGGCAGTTCGTGTGTGCGGCCCGGGGACACCCGCAGGTGTGTGTGCTCCCCCCGTGGCCGGCCGAGGCGGCTAGCCAGCACCTGGGGGCTGTTGGCAGCGCCCCTGGGCAGCCTCCTAGAGCCAGGGGTCTGGCAGGCTCCGGGGGCAAATGGACTACGGAAGCCGAGAGGGGCCCGTCCGCGCCAAAACCCAAAACGCGCTGCGGCCTCCAGGGAGGGACACAGGGGACACAAGTGGCTATGTGCCGTGCAGTGCCCGACCAGAGGGAGGGAGGTTGGCTGGCTGCTGAGGCGCAGCAGGTGTCAGCCCTTCGGGAAGTGCCCGTGGATGCTTCGGGAATGGGGCCTGCCAACTCAGAACCCCCGTTCCCTGTGGCTGCATCCGGCCAGGGGGCTCCAGGGTCGGGTGCGCCGCAGGCCTGGGGGGCTTCTTGCATGTGTGCAGGGCTTCTACGCACAAGGTGGCACCTCATCCCGGCCCAAGGGTGGTGGCAGGAACCCAGGTGGCGCTCGGGGACTCAGCAGGGCCTGCCCCCGGGGCCTGCCCGCAACACCTGATTGCCGGCGGGCGTGTGCGTCCACCCTCAAAAAGTTCTGCTGGGACAGCCCTGACCGAGCTCCGAGCTCCTCGCCCTTGGACCGCCCCAGTGGGCTTCAGGAGTGGGTGTGTGGCAGCAGCAGCCCTCCCCAGTCAACCACCTTGCGTCGGCCCCACCCGACAAGCCCCTAGGGCGGGCGGGGCTTCCCGGGGGGCCTATTTGCAACGCCGGGAAGCGCGGGGCAGTTCGTGTGTGCGGCCCGGGGACACCCGCAGGTGTGTGTGCTCCCCCCGTGGCCGGCCGAGGTGGCTAGCCAGCACCTGGGGGCTGTTGGCAGCGCCCCTGGGCAGCCTCCTAGAGCCAGGGGTCTGGCAGGCTCCGGGGGCAAATGGACTACGGAAGCCGAGAGAGGCCCGTCCGCGCCAAAACCAAAACGCGCTGCGGCCTCCAGGGAGGGACACAGGGGACACAAGTGGCTGTGTGGCTTGCAGTGCCCGACCAGAGGGAGGGAGGTTGGCTGGCTGCTGAGGTGCAGCAGGTGTCAGCCCTTCGGGAAGTGCCCGTGGATGCTTCGGGAATGGGGCCTGCCAACTCAGAACCCCCGTTCCCTGTGGCTGCATCCGGCCAGGGGGCTCCAGGGTCGGGTGCGCCGCGGGCCTGGGGGGCTTCTTGCCTGTGTGCAGGGCTTCTACGCACAAGGTGGCACCTCTTCCCGGCCCAAGGGTGGTGGCAGGAACCCAGGTGGCGCTCGGGGACTCAGCAGGGCCTGCCCCCGGGGCCTGCCCACAACACCTGATTGCCCGCGGGCGTGTCCGTCCACCCTCAAAAAGTTCTGCTGGGACAGCCCTGACCGAGCTCCGAGCTCCTCGCCCTTGGACCGCCCCAGTGGGCTGCAGGAGTGGGTGTGTGGCAGCAGCAGCCCTCCCCAGTCAACCACCTTGCGTCGGCCCCACCCGACAAGCCCCTAGGGCGGGCGGGGCTTCCCGGGGGGCCTATTTGCAACGCCGGGAAGCGCGGGGCAGTTCGTGTGTGCGGCCCGGGGACACCCGCAGGTGTGTGTGCTCCCCCCGTGGCCGGCCGAGGCGGCTAGCCAGCACCTGGGGGCTGTTGGCAGCGCCCCTGGGCAGCCTCCTAGAGCCAGGGGTCTGGCAGGCTCCGGGGCCAAATGGACTACGGAAGCCGAGAGGCGCCCGTCCGCGCCAAAACCCAAAACGCGCTGCGGCCTCCAGGGAGGGACACAGGGGACACAAGTGGCTGTGTGGCGTGCAGTGCCCGACCAGAGGGAGGGAGGTTGGCTGGCTGCTGAGGCGCAGCAGGTGTCAGCCCTTCGGGAAGTGCCCGTGGATGCTTCGGGAATGGGGCCTGCCAACTCAGAACCCCCGTTCCCTGTGGCTGCATCCGGCCAGGGGGCTCCAGGGTCGGGTGCGCCGCGGGCCTGGGGGGCTTCTTGCCTGTGTGCAGGGCTTCTACGCACAAGGTGGCACCTCATCCCGGCCTAAGGGTGGTGGCAGGAACCCAGGTGGCGCTCGGGGACTCAGCAGGGCCTGCCCCCGGGGCCTGCCCGCAACACCTGATTGCCCGCGGGCGTGTCCGTCCACCCTCAAAAAGTTCTGCTGGGACAGCCCTGACCGAGTTCCGAGCTCCTCGCCCTTGGACCGCCCCAGTGGGCTTCAGGAGTGGGTGTGTGGCAGCAGCAGCCCTCCCCAGTCAACCACCTTGCGTCGGCCCCACCCGACAAGCCCCTAGGGCGGGCGGGGCTTCCCGGGGGGCCTATTTGCAACGCCGGGAAGCGCAGGGCAGTTCGTGTGTGCGGCCCGGGGACACCCGTAGCTGTGTGTGCTCCCCCCGTGGCCGGCCGAGGCGGCTAGCCAGCACCTGGGGGCTGTTGGCAGCGCCCCTGGGCAGCCTCCTAGAGCCAGGGGTCTGGCAGGCTCCAGGGGCAAATGGACTACGGAAGCCGAGAGGGGCCCGTCCGCGCCAAAATCAAAACGCGCTGCGGCCTCCAGGGAGGGACACAGGGGACACAAGTGGCTGTGTGGCTTGCAGTGCCCGACCAGAGGGAGGGAGGTTGGCTGGCTGCTGAGGTGCAGCAGGTGTCAGCCCTTCGGGAAGTGCCCGTGGATGCTTCGGGAATGGGGCCTGCCAACTCAGAACCCCCGTTCCCTGTGGCTGCATCCGGCCAGGGGGCTCCAGGGTCGGGTGCGCCGCGGGCCTGGGGGGCTTCTTGCCTGTGTGCAGGGCTTCTACGCACAAGGTGGCACCTCTTCCCGGCCCAAGGGTGGTGGCAGGAACCCAGGTGGCGCTCGGGGACTCAGCAGGGCCTGCCCCCGGGGCCTACCCGCAACACCTGATTGCCCGCGGGCGTGTCCGTCCACCCTCAAAAAGTTCTGCTGGGACAGCCCTGACCGAGCTCCGAGCTCCTCGCCCTTGGACCGCCCCAGTGGGCTTCAGGAGTGGGTGTGTGGCAGCAGCAGCCCTCCCCAGTCAACCACCTTGCGTCGGCCCCACCCGACAAGCCCCTAGGGCGGGCGGGGCTTCCCGGGGGGCCTATTTGCAACGCCAGGAAGCGCGGGGCAGTTCGTGTGTGCGGCCCGGGGACACCCGCAGGTGTGTGTGCTCCCCCCGTGGCCGGCCGAGGCGGCTAGCCAGCACCTGGGGGCTGTTGGCAGCGCCCCTGGGCAGCCTCCTAGAGCCAGGGGTCTGGCAGGCTCCGGGGGCAAATGGACTACGGAAGCCGAGAGGGGCCCGTCCGCGCCAAAACCCAAAACGCGCTGCGGCCTCCAGGCAGGGACACAGGGGACACAAGTGGCTGTGTGGCGTGCAGTGCCCGACCAGAGGGAGGGAGGTTGGCTGGCTGCTGAGGCGCAGCAGGTGTCAGCCCTTCGGGAAGTGCCCGTGGATGCTTCAGGAATGGGGCCTGCCAACTCAGAACCCCCGTTCCCTGTGGCTGCATCCGGCCAGGGGGCTCCAGGGTCGGGTGCGCCGCGGGCCTGGGGGGCTTCTTGCCTGTGTGCAGGGCTTCTACGCACAAGGTGGCACCTCATCCCGGCCCAAGGGTGGTGGCAGGAACCCAGGTGGCGCTCGGGGACTCAGCAGGGCCTGCCCCCGGGGCCTGCCCGCAACACCTGATTGCCCGCGGGCGTGTCCGTCCACCCTCAAAAAGTTCTGCTGGGACAGCCCTGACCGAGCTCCGAGCTCCTCGCCCTTGGACCGCCCCAGTGGGCTTCAGGAGTGGGTGTGTGGCAGCAGCAGCCCTCCCCAGTCAACCACCTTGCGTCGGCCCCACCCGACAAGCCCCTAGGGCGGGCGGGGCTTCCCGGGGGGCCTATTTGCAACGCCGGGAAGCGCGGGGCAGTTCGTGTGTGTGGCCCGGGGACACCCGCAGGTGTGTGTGCTCCCCCCGTGGCCGGCCGAGGCGGCTAGCCAGCACCTGGGGGCTGTTGGCAGCGTCCCTGGGCAGCCTCCTAGAGCCAGGGGTCTGGCAGGCTCCGGGGGCAAATGGACTACGGAAGCCGAGAGGGGCCCGTCCGCGCCAAAACCCAAAACGCGCTGCGGCCTCCAGGGAGGGACACAGGGGACACAATTGGCTGTGTGGCGTGCAGTGCCCGACCAGAGGGAGGGAGGTTGGCTGGCTGCTGAGGCGCAGCAGGTGTCAGCCCTTCGGGAAGTGCCCGTGGATGCTTCGGGAATGGGGCCTGCCAACTCAGAACCCCCATTCCCTGTGGCTGCATCCGGCCAGGGGGCTCCAGGGTCGGGTGCGCCGCGGGCCTGGGGGGCTTCTTGCCTGTGTGCAGGGCTTCTACGCACAAGGTGGCACCTCATCCCGGCCCAAGGGTGGTGGCAGGAACCCAGGTGGCGCTCGGGGACTCAGCAGGGCCTGCCCCCGGGGCCTGCCCGCAACACCTGATTGCCCGCGGGCGTGTCCGTCCACCCTCAAAAAGTTCTGCTGGGACAGCCCTGACCGAGCTCCGAGCTCCTCGCCCTTGGACCGCCCCAGTGGGCTTCAGGAGTGGGTGTGTGGCAGCAGCAGCCCTCCCCAGTCAACCACCTTGCGTCGGCCCCACCCGACAAGCCCCTAGGGCGGGCGGGGCTTCCCGGGGGGCCTATTTGCAACGCCGGGAAGCGCGGGGCAGTTCGTGTGTGCGGCCCGGGGACACCCGCAGGTGTGTGTGCTCTCCCCGTGGCCGGCCGAGGCGGCTAGCCAGCACCTGGGGGCTGTTGGCAGCGCCCCTGGGCAGCCTCCTAGAGCCAGGGGTCTGGCAGGCTCCGGGGGCAAATGGACTACGGAAGCCGAGAGGGGCCCGTCCACGCCAAAACCCAAAACGCGCTGCGGCCTCCAGGGAGGGACACAGGGGACACAAGTGGCTGTGTGGCGTGCAGTGCCCGACCAGAGGGAGGGAGGTTGGCTGGCTGCTGAGGCGCAGCAGGTGTCAGCCCTTCGGGAAGTGCCCGTGGATGCTTCAGGAATGGGGCCTGCCAACTCAGAACCCCCGTTCCCTGTGGCTGCATCCGGCCAGGGGGCTCCAGGGTCGGGTGCGCCGCGGGCCTGGGGGGCTTCTTGCCTGTGTGCAGGGCTTCTACGCACAAGGTGGCACCTCATCCCGGCCCAAGGGTGGTGGCAGGAACCCAGGTGGCGCTCGGGGACTCAGCAGGGCCTGCCCCCGGGGCCTGCCCGCAACACCTGATTGCCCGCGGGCGTGTCCGTCCACCCTCAAAAAGTTCTGCTGGGACAGCCCTGACCGAGCTCCGAGCTCCTCGCCCTTGGACCGCCCCAGTGGGCTTCAGGAGTGGGTGTGTGGCAGCAGCAGCCCTCCCCAGTCAACCACCTTGCGTCGGCCCCACCCGACAAGCCCCTAGGGCGTGTGGGGCTTCCCGGGGGGCTTATTTGCAACGCCGGGAAGCGCGGGGCAGTTCGTGTGTGCGGCCCGGGGACACCCGTAGCTGTGTGTGCTCCCCCCGTGGCCGGCCGAGGCGGCTAGCCAGCACCTGGGGGCTGTTGGCAGCGCCCCTGGGCAGCCTCCTAGAGCCAGGGGTCTGGCAGGCTCCGGGGGCAAATGGACTACGGAAGCCGAGAGGGGCCCGTCCGCGCCAAAACCCAAAACGCGCTGCGGCCTCCAGGGAGGGACACAGGGGACACAAGTGGCTGTGTGGCGTGCAGTGCCCGACCAGAGGGAGGGAGGTTGGCTGGCTGCTGAGGCGCAGCAGGTGTCAGCCCTTCGGGAAGTGCCCGTGGATGCTTCAGGAATGGGGCCTGCCAACTCAGAACCCCCGTTCCCTGTGGCTGCATCCGGCCAAGGGGCTCCAGGGTCGGGTGCGCCGCGGGCCTGGGGGGCTTCTTGCCTGTGTGCAGGGCTTCTACGCACAAGGTGGCACCTCATCCCGGCCCAAGGGTGGTGGCAGGAACCCAGGTGGCGCTCGGGGACTCAGCAGGGCCTGCCCCCGGGGCCTGCCCGCAACACCTGATTGCCCGCGGGCGTGTCCGTCCACCCTCAAAAAGTTCTGCTGGGACAGCCCTGACCGAGCTCCGAGCTCCTCGCCCTTGGACCGCCCCAGTGGGCTTCAGGAGTGGGTGTGTGGCAGCAGCAGCCCTCCCCAGTCAACCACCTTGCGTCGGCCCCACCCGACAAGCCCCTAGGGCGGGCGGGGCTTCCCGGGGGGCCTATTTGCAACGCCGGGAAGCGCGGGGCAGTTCGTGTGTGCGGCCCGGGGACACCCGCAGGTGTGTGTGCTCCCCCCGTGGCCGGCCGAGGTGGCTAGCCAGCACCTGGGGGCTGTTGGCAGCGCCCCTGGGCAGCCTCCTAGAGCCAGGGGTCTGGCAGGCTCCGGGGCCAAAGGGACTACGGAAGCCGAGAGGCGCCCGTCCGCGCCAAAACCCAAAACGCGCTGCGGCCTCCAGGGAGGGACACAGGGGACACAAGTGGCTGTGTGGCGTGCAGTGCCCGACCAGAGGGAGGGAGGTTGGCTGGCTGCTGAGGCGCAGCAGGTGTCAGCCCTTCGGGAAGTGCCCGTGGATGCTTCGGGAATGGGGCCTGCCAACTCAGAACCCCCGTTCCCTGTGGCTGCATCCGGCCAGGGGGCTCCAGGGTCGGGTGCGCCGCGGGCCTGGGGGGCTTCTTGCCTGTGTGCAGGGCTTCTACGCACAAGGTGGCACCTCATCCCGGCCTAAGGGTGGTGGCAGGAACCCAGGTGGCGCTCGGGGACTCAGCAGGGCCTGCCCCCGGGGCCTGCCCGCAACACCTGATTGCCCGCGGGCGTGTCCGTCCACCCTCAAAAAGTTCTGCTGGGACAGCCCTGACCGAGTTCCGAGCTCCTCGCACTTGGACCGCCCCAGTGGGCTTCAGGAGTGGGTGTGTGGCAGCAGCAGCCCTCCCCAGTCAACCACCTTGCGTCGGCCCCACCCGACAAGCCCCTAGGGCGGGCGGGGCTTCCCGGGGGGCCTATTTGCAACGCCGGGAAGCGCAGGGCAGTTCGTGTGTGCGGCCCGGGGACACCCGTAGCTGTGTGTGCTCCCCCCGTGGCCGGCCGAGGCGGCTAGCCAGCACCTGGGGGCTGTTGGCAGCGCCCCTGGGCAGCCTCCTAGAGCCAGGGGTCTGGCAGGCTCCAGGGGCAAATGGACTACGGAAGCCGAGAGGGGCCCGTCCGCGCCAAAATCAAAACGCGCTGCGGCCTCCAGGGAGGGACACAGGGGACACAAGTGGCTGTGTGGCTTGCAGTGCCCGACCAGAGGGAGGGAGGTTGGCTGGCTGCTGAGGTGCAGCAGGTGTCAGCCCTTCGGGAAGTGCCCGTGGATGCTTCGGGAATGGGGCCTGCCAACTCAGAACCCCCGTTCCCTGTGGCTGCATCCGGCCAGGGGGCTCCAGGGTCGGGTGCGCCGCGGGCCTGGGGGGCTTCTTGCCTGTGTGCAGGGCTTCTACGCACAAGGTGGCACCTCTTCCCGGCCCAAGGGTGGTGGCAGGAACCCAGGTGGCGCTCGGGGACTCAGCAGGGCCTGCCCCCGGGGCCTACCCGCAACACCTGATTGCCCGCGGGCGTGTCCGTCCACCCTCAAAAAGTTCTGCTGGGACAGCCCTGACCGAGCTCCGAGCTCCTCGCCCTTGGACCGCCCCAGTGGGCTTCAGGAGTGGGTGTGTGGCAGCAGCAGCCCTCCCCAGTCAACCACCTTGCGTCAGCCCCACCCGACAAGCCCCTAGGGCGGGCGGGGCTTCCCGGGGGGCCTATTTGCAATGCCAGGAAGCGCGGGGCAGTTCGTGTGTGCGGCCCGGGGACACCCGCAGGTGTGTGTGCTCCCCCCGTGGCCGGCCGAGGCGGCTAGCCAGCACCTGGGGGCTGTTGGCAGCGCCCCTGGGCAGCCTCCTAGAGCCAGGGGTCTGGCAGGCTCCGGGGCCAAATGGACTACGGAAGCCGAGAGGGGCCCGTCCGCGCCAAAACCCAAAACGCGCTGCGGCCTCCAGGCAGGGACACAGGGGACACAAGTGGCTGTGTGGCGTGCAGTGCCCGACCAGAGGGAGGGAGGTTGGCTGGCTGCTGAGGCGCAGCAGGTGTCAGCCCTTCGGGAAGTGCCCGTGGATGCTTCAGGAATGGGGCCTGCCAACTCAGAACCCCCGTTCCCTGTGGCTGCATCCGGCCAGGGGGCTCCAGGGTCGGGTGCGCCGCGGGCCTGGGGGGCTTCTTGCCTGTGTGCAGGGCTTCTACGCACAAGGTGGCACCTCATCCCGGCCCAAGGGTGGTGGCAGGAACCCAGGTGGCGCTCGGGGACTCAGCAGGGCCTGCCCCCGGGGCCTGCCCGCAACACCTGATTGCCCGCGGGCGTGTCCGTCCACCCTCAAAAAGTTCTGCTGGGACAGCCCTGACCGAGCTCCGAGCTCCTCGCCCTTGGACCGCCCCAGTGGGCTTCAGGAGTGGGTGTGTGGCAGCAGCAGCCCTCCCCAGTCAACCACCTTGCGTCGGCCCCACCCGACAAGCCCCTAGGGCGGGCGGGGCTTCCCGGGGGGCCTATTTGCAACGCCGGGAAGCGCGGGGCAGTTCGTGTGTGCGGCCCGGGGACACCCGCAGGTGTGTGTGCTCCCCCCGTGGCCGGCCGAGGCGGCTAGCCAGCACCTGGGGGCTGTTGGCAGCGCCCCTGGGCAGCCTCCTAGAGCCAGGGGTCTGGCAGGCTCCGGGGGCAAATGGACTACGGAAGCCGAGAGGGGCCCGTCCGCGCCAAAACCCAAAACGCGCTGCGGCCTCCAGGGAGGGACACAGGGGACACAAGTGGCTGTGTGGCGTGCAGTGCCCGACCAGAGGGAGGGAGGTTGGCTGGCTGCTGAGGCGCAGCAGGTGTCAGCCCTTCGGGAAGTGCCCGTGGATGCTTCAGGAATGGGGCCTGCCAACTCAGAACCCCCGTTCCCTGTGGCTGCATCCGGCCAGGGGGCTCCAGGGTCGGGTGCGCCGCGGGCCTGGGGGGCTTCTTGCCTGTGTGCAGGGCTTCTACGCACAAGGTGGCACCTCATCCCGGCCCAAGGGTGGTGGCAGGAACCCAGGTGGTGCTCGGGGACTCAGCAGGGCCTGCCCCCGGGGCCTGCCCGCAACACCTGATTGCCCGCGGGCGTGTCCGTCCACCCTCAAAAAGTTCTGCTGGGACAGCCCTGACCGAGCTCCGAGCTCCTCGCCCTTGGACCGCCCCAGTGGGCTTCAGGAGTGGGTGTGTGCCAGCAGCAGCCCTCCCCAGTCAACCACCTTGCGTCGGCCCCACCCGACAAGCCCCTAGGGTGGGCGGGGCTTCCCGGGGGGCCTATTTGCAACGCCGGGAAGCGCGGGGCAGTTCGTGTGTGCGGCCCGGGGACACCCGCAGGTGTGTGTGCTCCCCCCGTGGCCGGCCGAGGCGGCTAGCCAGCACCTGGGGGCTGTTGGCAGCGTCCGTGGGCAGCCTCCTAGAGCCAGGGGTCTGGCAGGCTCCGGGGGCAAATGGACTACGGAAGCCGAGAGGGGCCCGTCCGCGCCAAAACCCAAAACGCGCTGCGGCCTCCAGGGAGGGACACAGGGGACACAATTGGCTGTGTGGCGTGCAGTGCCCGACCAGAGGGAGGGAGGTTGGCTGGCTGCTGAGGTGCAGCAGGTGTCAGCCCTTCGGGAAGTGCCCGTGGATGCTTCGGGAATGGGGCCTGCCAACTCAGAACCCCCATTCCCTGTGGCTGCATCCGGCCAGGGGGCTCCAGGGTCGGGTGCGCCGCGGGCCTGGGGGGCTTCTTGCCTGTGTGCAGGGCTTCTACGCACAAGGTGGCACCTCATCCCGGCCCAAGGGTGGTGGCAGGAACCCAGGTGGCGCTCGGGGACTCAGCAGGGCCTGCCCCCGGGGCCTGCCCGCAACACCTGATTGCCCGCGGGCGTGTCCGTCCACCCTCAAAAAGTTCTGCTGGGACAGCCCTGACCGAGCTCCGAGCTCCTCGCCCTTGGACCGCCCCAGTGGGCTTCAGGAGTGGGTGTGTGCCAGCAGCAGCCCTCCCCAGTCAACCACCTTGCGTCGGCCCCACCCGACAAGCCCCTAGGGCGGGCGGGGCTTCCCGGGGGGCCTATTTGCAACGCCGGGAAGCGCGGGGCAGTTCGTGTGTGCGGCCCGGGGACACCCGCAGGTGTGTGTGCTCTCCCCGTGGCCGGCCGAGGCGGCTAGCCAGCACCTGGGGGCTGTTGGCAGCGCCCCTGGGCAGCCTCCTAGAGCCAGGGGTCTGGCAGGCTCCGGGGGCAAATGGACTACGGAAGCCGAGAGGGGCCCGTCCGCGCCAAAACCCAAAACGCGCTGCGGCCTCCAGGGAGGGACACAGGGGACACAAGTGGCTGTGTGGCGTGCAGTGCCCGACCAGAGGGAGGGAGGTTGGCTGGCTGCTGAGGCGCAGCAGGTGTCAGCCCTTCGGGAAGTGCCCGTGGATGCTTCAGGAATGGGGCCTGCCAACTCAGAACCCCCGTTCCCTGTGGCTGCATCCGGCCAGGGGGCTCCAGGGTCGGGTGCGCCGCGGGCCTGGGGGGCTTCTTGCCTGTGTGCAGGGCTTCTATGCACAAGGTGGCACCTCATCCCGGCCCAAGGGTGCTGGCAGGAACCCAGGTGGCGCTCGGGGACTCAGCAGGGCCTGCCCCCGGGGCCTGCCCGCAACACCTGATTGCCCGCGGGCGTGTCCGTCCACCCTCAAAAAGTTCTGCTGGGACAGCCCTGACCGAGCTCCGAGCTCCTCGCCCTTGGACCGCCCCAGTGGGCTTCAGGAGTGGGTGTGTGCCAGCAGCAGCCCTCCCCAGTCAACCACCTTGCGTCGGCCCCACCCGACAAGCCCCTAGGGCGGGCGGGGCTTCCCGGGGGGCCTATTTGCAACGCCGGGAAGCGCGGGGCAGTTCGTGTGTGCGGCCCGGGGACACCCGCAGGTGTGTGTGCTCCCCCCGTGGCCGGCCGAGGCGGCTAGCCAGCACCTGGGGGCTGTTGGCAGCGCCCCTGGGCAGCCTCCTAGAGCCAGGGGTCTGGCAGGCTCCGGGGGCAAATGGACTACGGAAGCCGAGAGGGGCCCGTCCGCGCCAAAACCCAAAACGCGCTGCGGCCTCCAGGGAGGGACACAGGGGACACAAGTGGCTATGTGCCGTGCAGTGCCCGACCAGAGGGAGGGAGGTTGGCTGGCTGCTGAGGCGCAGCAGGTGTCAGCCCTTCGGGAAGTGCCCGTGGATGCTTCGGGAATGGGGCCTGCCAACTCAGAACCCCCGTTCCCTGTGGCTGCATCCGGCCAGGGGGCTCCAGGGTCGGGTGCGCCGCAGGCCTGGGGGGCTTCTTGCATGTGTGCAGGGCTTCTACGCACAAGGTGGCACCTCATCCCGGCCCAAGGGTGGTGGCAGGAACCCAGGTGGCGCTCGGGGACTCAGCAGGGCCTGCCCCCGGGGCCTGCCCGCAACACCTGATTGCCCGCGGGCGTGTCCGTCCACCCTCAAAAAGTTCTGCTGGGACAGCCCTGACCGAGCTCCGAGCTCCTCGCCCTTGGACCGCCCCAGTGGGCTTCAGGAGTGGGTGTGTGGCAGCAGCAGCCCTCCCCAGTCAACCACCTTGCGTCGGCCCCACCCGACAAGCCCCTAGGGCGGGCGGGGCTTCCCGGGGGGCCTATTTGCCACGCCGGGAAGCGCGGGGCAGTTCGTGTGTGCGGCCCGGGGACACCCGCAGGTGTGTGTGCTCCCCCCGTGGCCGGCCGAGGCGGCTAGCCAGCACCTGGGGGCTGTTGGCAGCGCCCCTGGGCAGCCTCCTAGAGCCAGGGGTCTGGCAGGCTCCGGGGGCAAATGGACTACGGAAGCCGAGAGAGGCCCGTCCGCGCCAAAATCAAAACGCGCTGCGGCCTCCAGGGAGGGACACAGGGGACACAAGTGGCTGTGTGGCTTGCAGTGCCCGACCAGAGGGAGGGAGGTTGGTTTGGCTGCTGAGGTGCAGCAGGTGTCAGCCCTTCGGGAAGTGCCCGTGGATGCTTCGGGAATGGGGCCTGCCAACTCAGAACCCCCGTTCCCTGTGGCTGCATCCGGCCAGGGGGCTCCAGGGTCGGGTGCGCCGCGGGCCTGGGGGGCTTCTTGCCTGTGTGCAGGGCTTCTACGCACAAGGTGGCACCTCTTCCCGGCCCAAGGGTGGTGGCAGGAACCCAGGTGGCGCTCGGGGACTCAGCAGGGCCTGCCCCCGGGGCCTACCCGCAACACCTGATTGCCCGCGGGCGTGTCCGTCCACCCTCAAAAAGTTCTGCTGGGACAGCCCTGACGGAGCTCCGAGCTCCTCGCCCTTGGACCACCCCAGTGGGCTTCAGGAGTGGGTGTGTGGCAGCAGCAGCCCTCCCCAGTCAACCACCTTGCGTCGGCCCCACCCGACAAGCCCCTAGGGTGGGCGGGGCTTCCCGGGGGGCCTATTTGCAACGCCAGGAAGCGCGGGGCAGTTCGTGTGTGCGGCCCGGGGACACCCGCAGGTGTGTGTGCTCCCCCCGTGGCCGGCCGAGGCGGCTAGCCAGCACCTGGGGGCTGTTGGCAGCGCCCCTGGGCAGCCTCCTAGAGCCAGGGGTCTGGCAGGCTCCGGGGCCAAATGGACTACGGAAGCCGAGAGGGGCCCGTCCGCGCCAAAACCCAAAACGCGCTGCGGCCTCCAGGCAGGGACACAGGGGACACAAGTGGCTGTGTGGCGTGCAGTGCCCGACCAGAGGGAGGGAGGTTGGCTGGCTGCTGAGGCGCAGCAGGTGTCAGCCCTTCGGGAAGTGCCCGTGGATGCTTCAGGAATGGGGCCTGCCAACTCAGAACCCCCGTTCCCTGTGGCTGCATCCGGCCAGGGGGCTCCAGGGTCGGGTGCGCCGCGGGCCTGGGGGGCTTCTTGCCTGTGTGCAAGGCTTCTACGCACAAGGTGGCACCTCATCCCGGCCCAAGGGTGGTGGCAGGAACCCAGGTGGCGCTCGGGGACTCAGCAGGGCCTGCCCCCGGGGCCTGCCCGCAACACCTGATTGCCCGCGGGCGTGTCCGTCCACCCTCAAAAAGTTCTGCTGGGACAGCCCTGACCGAGCTCCGAGCTCCTCGCCCTTGGACCGCCCCAGTGGGCTTCAGGAGTGGGTGTGTGGCAGCAGCAGCCCTCCCCAGTCAACCACCTTGCGTCGGCCCCACCCGACAAGCCCCTAGGGCGGGCGGGGCTTCCCGGGGGGCCTATTTGCAACGCCGGGAAGCGCGGGGCAGTTCGTGTGTGCGGCCCGGGGACACCCGCAGGTGTGTGTGCTCCCCCCGTGGCCGGCCGAGGCGGCTAGCCAGCACCTGGGGGCTGTTGGCAGCGCCCCTGGGCAGCCTCCTAGAGCCAGGGGTCTGGCAGGCTCCGGGGGCAAATGGACTACGGAAGCCGAGAGGGGCCCGTCCGCGCCAAAACCCAAAACGCGCTGCGGCCTCCAGGGAGGGACACAGGGGACACAAGTGGCTGTGTGGCGTGCAGTGCCCGACCAGAGGGAGGGAGGTTGGCTGGCTGCTGAGGCGCAGCAGGTGTCAGCCCTTCGGGAAGTGCCCGTGGATGCTTCAGGAATGGGGCCTGCCAACTCAGAACCCCCGTTCCCTGTGGCTGCATCTGGCCAGGGGGCTCCAGGGTCGGGTGCGCCGCGGGCCTGGGGGGCTTCTTGCCTGTGTGCAGGGCTTCTACGCACAAGGTGGCACCTCATCCCGGCCCAAGGGTGGTGGCAGGAACCCAGGTGGCGCTCGGGGACTCAGCAGGGCCTGCCCCCGGGGCCTGCCCGCAACACCTGATTGCCCGCGGGCGTGTCCGTCCACCCTCAAAAAGTTCTGCTGGGACAGCCCTGACCGAGCTCCGAGCTCCTCGCCCTTGGACCGCCCCAGTGGGCTTCAGGAGTGGGTGTGTGGCAGCAGCAGCCCTCCCCAGTCAACCACCTTGCGTCGGCCCCACCCGACAAGCCCCTAGGGCGGGCGGGGCTTCCCGGGGGGCCTATTTGCAACGCCGGGAAGCGCGGGGCAGTTCGTGTGTGCGGCCCGGGGACACCCGCAGGTGTGTGTGCTCCCCCCGTGGCCGGCCGAGGCGGCTAGCCAGCACCTGGGGGCTGTTGGCAGCGCCCCTGGGCAGCCTCCTAGAGCCAGGGGTCTGGCAGGCTCCGGGGGCAAATGGACTACGGAAGCCGAGAGGGGCCCGTCCGCGCCAAAACCCAAAACGCGCTGCGGCCTCCAGGGAGGGACACAGGGGACACAAGTGGCTGTGTGGCGTGCAGTGCCCGACCAGAGGGAGGGAGGTTGGCTGGCTGCTGAGGCGCAGCAGGTGTCAGCCCTTCGGGAAGTGCCCGTGGATGCTTCAGGAATGGGGCCTGCCAACTCAGAACCCCCGTTCCCTGTGGCTGCATCCGGCCAGGGGGCTCCAGGGTCGGGTGCGCCGCGGGCCTGGGGGGCTTCTTGCCTGTGTGCAGGGCTTCTACGCACAAGGTGGCACCTCATCCCGGCCCAAGGGTGGTGGCAGGAACCCAGGTGGCGCTCGGGGACTCAGCAGGGCCTGCCCCCGGGGCCTGCCCGCAACACCTGATTGCCCGCGGGCGTGTCCGTCCACCCTCAAAAAGTTCTGCTGGGACAGCCCTGACCGAGCTCCGAGCTCCTCGCCCTTGGACCGCCCCAGTGGGCTTCAGGAGTGGGTGTGTGGCAGCAGCAGCCCTCCCCAGTCAACCACCTTGCGTCGGCCCCACCCGACAAGCCCCTAGGGTGGGCGGGGCTTCCCGGGGGGCCTATTTGCAACGCCGGGAAGCGCGGGGCAGTTCGTGTGTGCGGCCCGGGGACACCCGCAGGTGTGTGTGCTCCCCCCGCGGCCGGCCGAGGCGGCTAGCCAGCACCTGGGGGCTGTTGGCAGCGTCCGTGGGCAGCCTCCTAGAGCCAGGGGTCTGGCAGGCTCCGGGGGCAAATGGACTACGGAAGCCGAGAGGGGCCCATCCGCGCCAAAACCCAAAACGCGCTGCGGCCTCCAGGGAGGGACACAGGGGACACAATTGGCTGTGTGGCGTGCAGTGCCCGACCAGAGGGAGGGAGGTTGGCTGGCTGCTGAGGTGCAGCAGGTGTCAGCCCTTCGGGAAGTGCCCGTGTATGCTTCGGGAATGGGGCCTGCCAACTCAGAACCCCCATTCCCTGTGGCTGCATCCGGCCAGGGGGCTCCAGGGTCGGGTGCGCCGCGGGCCTGGGGGGCTTCTTGCCTGTGTGCAGGGCTTCTACGCACAAGGTGGCACCTCATCCCGGCCCAAGGGTGGTGGCAGGAACCCAGGTGGCGCTCGGGGACTCAGCAGGGCCTGCCCCCGGGGCCTGCCCGCAACACCTGATTGCCCGCGGGCGTGTCCGTCCACCCTCAAAAAGTTCTGCTGGGACAGCCCTGACCGAGCTCCGAGCTCCTCGCCCTTGGACCGCCCCAGTGGGCTTCAGGAGTGGGTGTGTGCCAGCAGCAGCCCTCCCCAGTCAACCACCTTGCGTCGGCCCCACCCGACAAGCCCCTAGGGCGGGCGGGGCTTCCCGGGGGGCCTATTTGCAACGCCGGGAAGCGCGGGGCAGTTCGTGTGTGCGGCCCGGGGACACCCGCAGGTGTGTGTGCTCTCCCCGTGGCCGGCCGAGGCGGCTAGCCAGCACCTGGGGGCTGTTGGCAGCGCCCCTGGGCAGCCTCCTAGAGCCAGGGGTCTGGCAGGCTCCGGGGGCAAATGGACTACGGAAGCCGAGAGGGGCCCGTCCGCGCCAAAACCCAAAACGCGCTGCGGCCTCCAGGGAGGGACACAGGGGACACAAGTGGCTGTGTGGCGTGCAGTGCCCGACCAGAGGGAGGGAGGTTGGCTGGCTGCTGAGGCGCAGCAGGTGTCAGCCCTTCGGGAAGTGCCCGTGGATGCTTCAGGAATGGGGCCTGCCAACTCAGAACCCCCGTTCCCTGTGGCTGCATCCGGCCAGGGGGCTCCAGGGTCGGGTGCGCCGCGGGCCTGGGGGGCTTCTTGCCTGTGTGCAGGGCTTCTACGCACAAGGTGGCACCTCATCCCGGCCCAAGGGTGCTGGCAGGAACCCAGGTGGCGCTCGGGGACTCAGCAGGGCCTGCCCCCGTGGCCTGCCCGCAACACCTGATTGCCCGCGGGCGTGTCCGTCCACCCTCAAAAAGTTCTGCTGGGACAGCCCTGACAGAGCTCCGAGCTCCTCGCCCTTGGACCGCCCCAGTGGGCTTCAGGAGTGGGTGTGTGCCAGCAGCAGCCCTCCCCAGTCAACCACCTTGCGTCGGCCCCACCCGACAAGCCCCTAGGGCGGGCGGGGCTTCCCGGGGGGCCTATTTGCAACGCCGGGAAGCGCGGGGCAGTTCGTGTGTGCGGCCCGGGGACACCCGCAGGTGTGTGTGCTCCCCCCGTGGCCGGCTGAGGCGGCTAGCCAGCACCTGGGGGCTGTTGGCAGCGCCCCTGGGCAGCCTCCTAGAGCCAGGGGTCTGGCAGGCTCCGGGGGCAAATGGACTACGGAAGCCGAGAGGGGCCCGTCCGCGCCAAAACCCAAAACGCGCTGCGGCCTCCAGGGAGGGACACAGGGGACACAAGTGGCTATGTGCCGTGCAGTGCCCGACCAGAGGGAGGGAGGTTGGCTGGCTGCTGAGGCGCAGCAGGTGTCAGCCCTTCGGGAAGTGCCCGTGGATGCTTCGGGAATGGGGCCTGCCAACTCAGAACCCCCGTTCCCTGTGGCTGCATCCGGCCAGGGGGCTCCAGGGTCGGGTGCGCCGCGGGCCTGGGGGGCTTCTTGCCTGTGTGCAGGGCTTCTACGCACAAGGTGGCACCTCATCCCGGCCCAAGGGTGCTGGCAGGAACCCAGGTGGCGCTCGGGGACTCAGCAGGGCCTGCCCCCGGGGCCTGCCCGCAACACCTGATTGCCCGCGGGCGTGTCCGTCCACCCTCAAAAAGTTCTGCTGGGACAGCCCTGACCGAGCTCCGAGCTCCTCGCCCTTGGACCGCCCCAGTGGGCTTCAGGAGTGGGTGTGTGGCAGCAGCAGCCCTCCCCAGTCAACCACCTTGCGTCGGCCCCACCCGACAAGCCCCTAGGGCGGGCGGGGCTTCCCGGGGGGCCTATTTGCAACGCCGGGAAGCGCGGGGCAGTTCGTGTGTGCGGCCCGGGGACACCCGCAGGTGTGTGTGCTCCCCCCGTGGCCGGCCGAGGCGGCTAGCCAGCACCTGGGGGCTGTTGGCAGCGCCCCTGGGCAGCCTCCTAGAGCCAGGGGTCTGGCAGGCTCCGGGGGCAAATGGACTACGGAAGCCGAGAGGGGCCCGTCCGCGCCAAAACCCAAAACGCGCTGCGGCCTCCAGGGAGGGACACAGGGGACACAAGTGGCTGTGTGGCGTGCAGTGCCCGACCAGAGGGAGGGAGGTTGGCTGGCTGCTGAGGCGCAGCAGGTGTCAGCCCTTCGGGAAGTGCCCGTGGATGCTTCAGGAATGGGGCCTGCCAACTCAGAACCCCCGTTCCCTGTGGCTGCATCCGGCCAGGGGGCTCCAGGGTCGGGTGCGCCGCGGGCCTGGGGGGCTTCTTGCCTGTGTGCAGGGCTTCTACGCACAAGGTGGCACCTCATCCCGGCCCAAGGGTGGTGGCAGGAACCCAGGTGGCGCTCGGGGACTCAGCAGGGCCTGCCCCCGGGGCCTGCCCGCAACACCTGATTGCCCGCGGGCGTGTCCGTCCACCCTCAAAAAGTTCTGCTGGGACAGCCCTGACCGAGCTCCGAGCTCCTCGCCCTTGGACCGCCCCAGTGGGCTTCAGGAGTGGGTGTGTGCCAGCAGCAGCCCTCCCCAGTCAACCACCTTGCGTCGGCCCCACCCGACAAGCCCCTAGGGCGGGCGGGGCTTCCCGGGGGGCCTATTTGCAACGCTGGGAAGCGCGGGGCAGTTCGTGTGTGCGGCCCGGGGACACCCGCAGGTGTGTGTGCTCTCCCCGTGGCCGGCCGAGGCGGCTAGCCAGCACCTGGGGGCTGTTGGCAGCGCCCCTGGGCAGCCTCCTAGAGCCAGGGGTCTGGCAGGCTCCGGGGGCAAATGGACTACGGAAGCCGAGAGGGGCCCGTCCGCGCCAAAACCCAAAACGCGCTGCGGCCTCCAGGGAGGGACACAGGGGACACAAGTGGCTGTGTGGCGTGCAGTGCCCGACCAGAGGGAGGGAGGTTGGCTGGCTGCTGAGGCGCAGCAGGTGTCAGCCCTTCGGGAAGTGCCCGTGGATGCTTCAGGAATGGGGCCTGCCAACTCAGAACCCCCGTTCCCTGTGGCTGCATCCGGCCAGGGGGCTCCAGGGTCGGGTGCGCCGCGGGCCTGGGGGGCTTCTTGCCTGTGTGCAGGGCTTCTACGCACAAGGTGGCACCTCATCCCGGCCCAAGGGTGCTGGCAGGAACCCAGGTGGCGCTCGGGGACTCAGCAGGGCCTGCCCCCGGGGCCTGCCCGCAACACCTGATTGCCCGCGGGCGTGTCCGTCCACCCTCAAAAAGTTCTGCTGGGACAGCCCTGACCGAGCTCCGAGCTCCTCGCCCTTGGACCGCCCCAGTGGGCTTCAGGAGTGGGTGTGTGCCAGCAGCAGCCCTCCCCAGTCAACCACCTTGCGTCGGCCCCACCCGACAAGCCCCTAGGGCGGGCGGGGCTTCCCGGGGGGCCTATTTGCAACGCCGGGAAGCGCGGGGCAGTTCGTGTGTGCGGCCCGGGGACACCCGCAGGTGTGTGTGCTCCCCCCGTGGCCGGCCGAGGCGGCTAGCCAGCACCTGGGGGCTGTTGGCAGCGCCCCTGGGCAGCCTCCTAGAGCCAGGGGTCTGGCAGGCTCCGGGGGCAAATGGACTACGGAAGCCGAGAGGGGCCCGTCCGCGCCAAAACCCAAAACGCGCTGCGGCCTCCAGGGAGGGACACAGGGGACACAAGTGGCTGTGTGGCGTGCAGTGCCCGACCAGAGGGAGGGAGGTTGGCTGGCTGCTGAGGCGCAGCAGGTGTCAGCCCTTCGGGAAGTGCCCGTGGATGCTTCAGGAATGGGGCCTGCCAACTCAGAACCCCCGTTCCCTGTGGCTGCATCCGGCCAGGGGGCTCCAGGGTCGGGTGCGCCGCGGGCCTGGGGGGCTTCTTGCCTGTGTGCAGGGCTTCTACGCACAAGGTGGCACCTCATCCCGGCCCAAGGGTGCTGGCAGGAACCCAGGTGGCGCTCGGGGACTCAGCAGGGCCTGCCCCCGGGGCCTGCCCGCAACACCTGATTGCCCGCGGGCGTGTCCGTCCACCCTCAAAAAGTTCTGCTGGGACAGCCCTGACAGAGCTCCGAGCTCCTCGCCCTTGGACCGCCCCAGTGGGCTTCAGGAGTGGGTGTGTGGCAGCAGCAGCCCTCCCCAGTCAACCACCTTGCGTCGGCCCCACCCGACAAGCCCCTAGGGCGGGCGGGGCTTCCCGGGGTGCCTATTTGCAACGCCGGGAAGCGCGGGGCAGTTCGTGTGTGCGGCCCGGGGACACCCGCAGGTGTGTGTGCTCCACCCGTGGCCGGCCGAGGCGGCTAGCCAGCACCTGGGGGCTGTTGGCAGCGCCCCTGGGCAGCCTCCTAGAGCCAGGGGTCTGGCAGGCTCCGGGGGCAAATGGACTACGGAAGCCGAGAGGGGCCCGTCCGCGCCAAAACCCAAAACGCGCTGCGGCCTCCAGGGAGGGACACAGGGGACACAAGTGGCTGTGTGGCGTGCAGTGCCCGACCAGAGGGAGGGAGGTTGGCTGGCTGCTGAGGCGCAGCAGGTGTCAGCCCTTCGGGAAGTGCCCGTGGATGCTTCAGGAATGGGGCCTGCCAACTCAGAACCCCCGTTCCCTGTGGCTGCATCCGGCCAGGGGGCTCCAGGGTCGGGTGCGCCGCGGGCCTGGGGGGCTTCTTGCCTGTGTGCAGGGCTTCTACGCACAAGGTGGCACCTCATCCCGGCCCAAGGGTGGTGGCAGGAACCCAGGTGGCGCTCGGGGACTCAGCAGGGCCTGCCCCCGGGGCCTGCCCGCAACACCTGATTGCCCGCGGGCGTGTCCGTCCACCCTCAAAAAGTTCTGCTGGGACAGCCCTGACCGAGCTCCGAGCTCCTCGCCCTTGGACCGCCCCAGTGGGCTGCAGGAGTGGGTGTGTGGCAGCAGCAGCCCTCCCCAGTCAACCACCTTGCGTCGGCCCCACCCGACAAGCCCCTAGGGCGGGCGGGGCTTCCCGGGGGGCCTATTTGCAACGCCGGGAAGCGCGGGGCAGTTCGTGTGTGCGGCCCGGGGACACCCGCAGGTGTGTGTGCTCCCCCCGTGGCCGGCCGAGGCGGCTAGCCAGCACCTGGGGGCTGTTGGCAGCGCCCCTGGGCAGCCTCCTAGAGCCAGGGGTCTGGCAGGCTCCGGGGGCAAATGGACTACCGAAGCCGAGAGGGGCCCATCCGCGCCAAAACCCAAAACGCGCTGCGGCCTCCAGGGAGGGACACAGGGGACACAAGTGGCTGTGTGGCGTGCAGTGCCCGACCAGAGGGAGGGAGGTTGGCTGGCTGCTGAGGCGCAGCAGGTGTCAGCCCTTCGGGAAGTGCCCGTGGATGCTTCAGGAATGGGGCCTGCCAACTCAGAACCCCCGTTCCCTGTGGCTGCATCCGGCCAGGGGGCTCCAGGGTCGGGTGCGCCGCGGGCCTGGGGGGCTTCTTGCCTGTGTGCAGGGCTTCTACGCACAAGGTGGCACCTCATCCCGGCCCAAGGGTGCTGGCAGGAACCCAGGTGGCGCTCGGGGACTCAGCAGGGCCTGCCCCCGGGGCCTGCCCGCAACACCTGATTGCCCGCGGGCGTGTCCGTCCACCCTCAAAAAGTTCTGCTGGGACAGCCCTGACAGAGCTCCGAGCTCCTCGCCCTTGGACCGCCCCAGTGGGCTTCAGGAGTGGGTGTGTGCCAGCAGCAGCCCTCCCCAGTCAACCACCTTGCGTCGGCCCCACCCGACAAGCCCCTAGGGCGGGCGGGGCTTCCCGGGGGGCCTATTTGCAACGCCGGGAAGCGCGGGGCAGTTCGTGTGTGCGGCCCGGGGACACCCGCAGGTGTGTGTGCTCCCCCCGTGGCCGGCCGAGGCGGCTAGCCAGCACCTGGGGGCTGTTGGCAGCGCCCCTGGGCAGCCTCCTAGAGCCAGGGGTCTGGCAGGCTCCGGGGCCAAATGGACTACGGAAGCCGAGAGGGGCCCGTCCGCGCCAAAACCCAAAACGCGCTGCGGCCTCCAGGGAGGGACACAGGGGACACAAGTGGCTGTGTGGCGTGCAGTGCCCGACCAGAGGGAGGGAGGTTGGCTGGCTGCTGAGGCGCAGCAGGTGTCAGCCCTTCGGGAAGTGCCCGTGGATGCTTCAGGAATGGGGCCTGCCAACTCAGAACCCCCGTTCCCTGTGGCTGCATCCGGCCAGGGGGCTCCAGGGTCGGGTGCGCCGCGGGCCTGGGGGGCTTCTTGCCTGTGTGCAGGGCTTCTACGCACAAGGTGGCACCTCATCCCGGCCCAAGGGTGGTGGCAGGAACCCAGGTGGCGCTCGGGGACTCAGCAGGGCCTGCCCCCGGGGCCTGCCCGCAACACCTGATTGCCCGCGGGCGTGTCCGTCCACCCTCAAAAAGTTCTGCTGGGACAGCCCTGACCGAGCTCCGAGCTCCTCGCCCTTGGACCGCCCCAGTGGGCTTCAGGAGTGGGTGTGTGGCAGCAGCAGCCCTCCCCAGTCAACCACCTTGCATCGGCCCCACCTGACAAGCCCCTAGGGCGTGCGGGGCTTCCCGGGGGGCCTATTTGCAACGCCGGGAAGCGCGGGGCAGTTCGTGTGTGCGGCCCGGGGACACCCGCAGGTGTGTGTGCTCCCCCCGTGGCCGGCCGAGGCGGCTAGCCAGCACCTGGGGGCTGTTGGCAGCGCCCCTGGGCAGCCTCCTAGAGCCAGGGGTCTGGCAGGCTCCGGGGGCAAATGGACTACGGAAGCCGAGAGGGGCCCGTCCGCGCCAAAACCCAAAATGCGCTGCGGCCTCCAGGGAGGGACACAGGGGACACAAGTGGCTGTGTGGCGTGCAGTGCCCGACCAGAGGGAGGGAGGTTGGCTGGCTGCTGAGGCGCAGCAGGTGTCAGCCCTTCGGGAAGTGCCCGTGGATGCTTCGGGAATGGGGCCTGCCAACTCAGAACCCCCGTTCCCTGTGGCTGCATCCGGCCAGGGGGCTCCAGGGTCGGGTGCGCCGCGGGCCTGGGGGGCTTCTTGCCTGTGTGCAGGGCTTCTACGCACAAGGTGGCACCTCATCCCGGCCCAAGGGTGGTGGCAGGAACCCAGGTGGCGCTCGGGGACTCAGCAGGGCCTGCCCCCGGGGCCTGCCCGCAACACCTGATTGCCCGCGGGCGTGTCCGTCCACCCTCAAAAAGTTCTGCTGGGACAGCCCTGACCGAGCTCCGAGCTCCTCGCCCTTGGACCGCCCCAGTGGGCTTCAGGAGTGGGTGTGTGCCAGCAGCAGCCCTCCCCAGTCAACCACCTTGCGTCGGCCCCACCCGACAAGCCCCTAGGGCGGGCGGGGCTTCCCGGGGGGCCTATTTGCAACGCCGGGAAGCGCGGGGCAGTTCGTGTGTGCGGCCCGGGGACACCCGCAGGTGTGTGTGCTCCCCCCGTGGCCGGCCGAGGCGGCTAGCCAGCACCTGGGGGCTGTTGGCAGCGCCCCTGGGCAGCCTCCTAGAGCCAGGGGTCTGGCAGGCTCCAGGGGCAAATGGACTACGGAAGCCGAGAGGGGCCCGTCCGCGCCAAAACCCAAAACGCGCTGCGGCTTCCAGGGAGGGACACAGGGGACACAAGTGGCTGTGTGGCGTGCAGTGCCCGACCAGAGGGAGGGAGGTTGGCTGGCTGCTGAGGCGCAGCAGGTGTCAGCCCTTCGGGAAGTGCCCGTGGATGCTTCAGGAATGGGGCCTGCCAACTCAGAACCCCCGTTCCCTGTGGCTGCATCCGGCCAGGGGGCTCCAGGGTCGGGTGCGCCGCGGGCCTGGGGGGCTTCTTGCCTGTGTGCAGGGCTTCTACGCACAAGGTGGCACCTCATCCCGGCCCAAGGGTGGTGGCAGGAACCCAGGTGGCGCTCGGGGACTCAGCAGGGCCTGCCCCCGGGGCCTGCCCGCAACACCTGATTGCCCGCGGGCGTGTCCGTCCACCCTCAAAAAGTTCTGCTGGGACAGCCCTGACCGAGCTCCGAGCTCCTCGCCCTTGGACCGCCCCAGTGGGCTTCAGGAGTGGGTGTGTGCCAGCAGCAGCCCTCCCCAGTCAACCACCTTGCGTCGGCCCCACCCGACAAGCCCCTAGGGCGTGTGGGGCTTCCCGGGGGGCTTATTTGCAACGCCGGGAAGCGCGGGGCAGTTCGTGTGTGCGGCCCGGGGACACCCGTAGCTGTGTGTGCTCCCCCCGTGGCCGGCCGAGGCGGCTAGCCAGCACCTGGGGGCTGTTGGCAGCGCCCCTGGGCAGCCTCCTAGAGCCAGGGGTCTGGCAGGCTCCGGGGGCAAATGGACTACGGAAGCCGAGAGGGGCCCGTCCGCGCCAAAACCCAAAACGCGCTGCGGCCTCCAGGGAGGGACACAGGGGACACAATTGGCTGTGTGGCGTGCAGTGCCCGACCAGAGGGAGGGAGGTTGGCTGGCTGCTGAGGTGCAGCAGGTGTCAGCCCTTCGGGAAGTGCCCGTGGATGCTTCGGGAATGGGGCCTGCCAACTCAGAACCCCCATTCCCTGTGGCTGCATCCGGCCAGGGGGCTCCAGGGTCGGGTGCGCCGCGGGCCTGGGGGGCTTCTTGCCTGTGTGCAGGGCTTCTACGCACAAGGTGGCACCTCATCCCGGCCCAAGGGTGGTGGCAGGAACCCAGGTGGCGCTCGGGGACTCAGCAGGGCCTGCCCCCGGGGCCTGCCCGCAACACCTGATTGCCCGCGGGCGTGTCCGTCCACCCTCAAAAAGTTCTGCTGGGACAGCCCTGACCGAGCTCCGAGCTCCTCGCCCTTGGACCGCCCCAGTGGGCTTCAGGAGTGGGTGTGTGGCAGCAGCAGCCCTCCCCAGTCAACCACCTTGCGTCGGCCCCACCCGACAAGCCCCTAGGGCGGGCGGGGCTTCCCGGGGGGGCCTATTTGCAACGCCGGGAAGCGCGGGGCAGTTCGTGTGTGCGGCCCGGGGACACCCGCAGGTGTGTGTGCTCTCCCCGTGGCCGGCCGAGGCGGCTAGCCAGCACCTGGGGGCTGTTGGCAGCGCCCCTGGGCAGCCTCCTAGAGCCAGGGGTCTGGCAGGCTCCGGGGGCAAATGGACTACGGAAGCCGAGAGGGGCCCGTCCGCGCCAAAACCCAAAACGCGCTGCGGCCTCCAGGGAGGGACACAGGGGACACAAGTGGCTGTGTGGCGTGCAGTGCCCGACCAGAGGGAGGGAGGTTGGCTGGCTGCTGAGGCGCAGCAGGTGTCAGCCCTTCGGGAAGTGCCCGTGGATGCTTCAGGAATGGGGCCTGCCAACTCAGAACCCCCGTTCCCTGTGGCTGCATCCGGCCAGGGGGCTCCAGGGTCGGGTGCGCCGCGGGCCTGGGGGGCTTCTTGCCTGTGTGCAGGGCTTCTACGCACAAGGTGGCACCTCATCCCGGCCCAAGGGTGGTGGCAGGAACCCAGGTGGCGCTCGGGGACTCAGCAGGGCCTGCCCCCGGGGCCTGCCCGCAACACCTGATTGCCCGCGGGCGTGTCCGTCCACCCTCAAAAAGTTCTGCTGGGACAGCCCTGACCGAGCTCCGAGCTCCTCGCCCTTGGACCGCCCCAGTGGGCTTCAGGAGTGGGTGTGTGCCAGCAGCAGCCCTCCCCAGTCAACCACCTTGCGTCGGCCCCACCCGACAAGCCCCTAGGGCGGGCGGGGCTTCCCGGGGGGCCTATTTGCAACGCCGGGAAGCGCGGGGCAGTTCGTGTGTGCGGCCCGGGGACACCCGCAGGTGTGTGTGCTCCCCCCGTGGCCGGCCGAGGCGGCTAGCCAGCACCTGGGGGCTGTTGGCAGCGCCCCTGGGCAGCCTCCTAGAGCCAGGGGTCTGGCAGGCTCCGGGGCCAAATGGACTACGGAAGCCGAGAGGGGCCCGTCCGCGCCAAAACCCAAAACGCGCTGCGGCCTCCAGGGAGGGACACAGGGGACACAAGTGGCTGTGTGGCGTGCAGTGCCCGACCAGAGGGAGGGAGGTTGGCTGGCTGCTGAGGCGCAGCAGGTGTCAGCCCTTCGGGAAGTGCCCGTGGATGCTTCGGGAATGGGGCCTGCCAACTCAGAACCCCCATTCCCTGTGGCTGCATCCGGCCAGGGGGCTCCAGGGTCGGGTGCGCCGCGGGCCTGGGGGGCTTCTTGCCTGTGTGCAGGGCTTCTACGCACAAGGTGGCACCTCATCCCGGCCCAAGGGTGGTGGCAGGAACCCAGGTGGCGCTCGGGGACTCAGCAGGGCCTGCCCCCGGGGCCTGCCCGCAACACCTGATTGCCCGCGGGCGTGTCCGTCCAACCTCAAAAAGTTCTGCTGGGACAGCCCTGACCGAGCTCCGAGCTCCTCGCCTTTGGACCGCCCCAGTGGGCTTCAGGAGTGGGTGTGTGGCAGCAGCAGCCCTCCCCAGTCAACCACCTTGTGTCGGCCCCACCCGAGAAGCCCCTAGGGTGGTCGGGGCTTCCCGGGGGGCCTATTTGCAACGCCGGGAAGCGCGGGGCAGTTCGTGTGTGCGGCCCGGGGACACCCGCAGGTGTGTGTGCTCCCCCCGTGGCCGGCCGAGGCGGCTAGCCAGCACCTGGGGGCTGTTGGCAGCGCCCCTGGGCAGCCTCCTAGAGCCAGGGGTCTGGCAGGCTCCGGGGGCAAATGGACTACGGAAGCCGAGAGGGGCCCGTCCGCGCCAAAACCCAAAACGCGCTGCGGCCTCCAGGGAGGGACACAGGGGACACAAGTGGCTGTGTGGCGTGCAGTGCCCGACCAGAGGGAGGGAGGTTGGCTGGCTGCTGAGGCGCAGCAGGTGTCAGCCCTTCGGGAAGTGCCCGTGGATGCTTCAGGAATGGGGCCTACCAACTCAGAACCCCCGTTCCCTGTGGCTGCATCCGGCCAGGGGGCTCCAGGGGCTCCAGGGTCGGGTGCGCCGCGGGCCTGGGGGGCTTCTTGCCTGTGTGCAGGGCTTCTACGCACAAGGTGGCACCTCATCCCGGCCCAAGGGTGGTGGCAGGAACCCAGGTGGCGCTCGGGGACTCAGCAGGGCCTGCCCCCGGGGCCTGCCCGCAACACCTGATTGCCCGCGGGCGTGTCCGTCCACCCTCAAAAAGTTCTGCTGGGACAGCCCTGACAGAGCTCCAAGCTCCTCGCCCTTGGACCGCCCCAGTGGGCTTCAGGAGTGGGTGTGTGCCAGCAGCAGCCCTCCCCAGTCAACCACCTTGCGTCGGCCCCACCCGACAAGCCCCTAGGGCGGGCGGGGCTTCCCGGGGGGCCTATTTGCAACGCCGGGAAGCGCAGGGCAGTTCGTGTGTGCGGCCCGGGGACACCCGCAGGTGTGTGTGCTCCCCCCGTGGCCGGCCGAGGCGGCTAGCCAGCACCTGGGGGCTGTTGGCAGCGCCCCTGGGCAGCCTCCTAGAGCCAGGGGTCTGGCAGGCTCCGGGGGCAAATGGACTACGGAAGCCGAGAGGGGCCCGTCCGCGCCAAAATCAAAACGCGCTGCGGCCTCCAGGGAGGGACACAGGGGACACAAGTGGCTGTGTGGCTTGCAGTGCCCGACCAGAGGGAGGGAGGTTGGCTGGCTGCTGAGGTGCAGCAGGTGTCAGCCCTTCGGGAAGTGCCCGTGGATGCTTCGGGAATGGGGCCTGCCAACTCAGAACCCCCGTTCCCTGTGGCTGCATCCGGCCAGGGGGCTCCAGGGTCGGGTGCGCCGCGGGCCTGGGGGGCTTCTTGCCTGTGTGCAGGGCTTCTACGCACAAGGTGGCACCTCATCCCGGCCCAAGGGTGGTGGCAGGAACCCAGGTGGCGCTCGGGGACTCAGCAGGGCCTGCCCCCGGGGCCTGCCCGCAACACCTGATTGCCCGCGGGCGTGTCCGTCCACCCTCAAAAAGTTCTGCTGGGACAGCCCTGACCGAGCTCCGAGCTCCTCGCCCTTGGACCGCCCCAGTGGGCTTCAGGAGTGGGTGTGTGGCAGCAGCAGCCCTCCCCAGTCAACCACCTTGCGTCGGCCCCACCCGACAAGCCCCTAGGGCGGGCGGGGCTTCCCGGGGGGCCTATTTGCAACGCCGGGAAGCGCGGGGCAGTTCGTGTGTGCGGCCCGGGGACACCCGTAGCTGTGTGTGCTCCCCCCGTGGCCGGCCGAGGCGGCTAGCCAGCACCTGGGGGCTGTTGGCAGCGCCCCTGGGCAGCCTCCTAGAGCCAGGGGTCTCGCAGGCTCCGGGGCCAAATGGACTACGGAAGCCGAGAGGGGCCCATCCGCGCCAAAACCCAAAACGCGCTGCGGCCTCCAGGGAGGGACACAGGGGACACAAGTGGCTGTGTGGCTTGCAGTGCCCGACCAGAGGGAGGGAGGTTGGCTGGCTGCTGAGGCGCAGCAGGTGTCAGCCCTTCGGGAAGTGCCCGTGGATGCTTCGGGAATGGGGCCTGCCAACTCAGAACCCCCGTTCCCTGTGGCTGCATCCGGCCAGGGGGCTCCAGGGTCGGGTGCGCCGCGGGCCTGGGGGGCTTCTTGCCTGTGTGCAGGGCTTCTACGCACAAGGTGGCACCTCTTCCCGGCCCAAGGGTGGTGGCAGGAACCCAGGTGGCGCTCGGGGACTCAGCAGGGCCTGCCCCCGGGGCCTACCCGCAACACCTGATTGCCCGCGGGCGTGTCCGTCCACCCTCAAAAAGTTCTGCTGGGACAGCCCTGACCGAGCTCCGAGCTCCTCGCCCTTGGACCGCCCCAGTGGGCTTCAGGAGTGGGTGTGTGCCAGCAGCAGCCCACCCCAGTCAACCACCTTGCGTCGGCCCCACCCGACAAGCCCCTAGGGCGGGCGGGGCTTCCCGGGGGGCCTATTTGCAGTGCCGGGAAGCGCGGGGCAGTTCGTGTGTGCGGCCCGGGGACACCCGCAGGTGTGTGTGCTCCCCCAGTGGCCGGCCGTGGCGGCTAGCCAGCACCTGGGGGCTGTTGGCAGCGCCCCTGGCCAGCCTCCTAGAGCCAGGGGTCTGGCAGGCTCCGGGGCCAAATGGACTACAGAAGCCGAGAGGGGCCCGTCCGCGCCAAAACCCAAAACGCGCTGCGGCCTCCAGGGAGGGACACAGGGGACACAAGTGGCTGTGTGGCGTGCAGTGCCCGACCAGAGGGAGGGAGGTTGGCTGGCTGCTGAGGCGCAGCAGGTGTCAGCCCTTCGGGAAGTGCCCGTGGATGCTTCGGGAATGGGGCCTGCCAACTCAGAACCCCCGTTCCCTGTGGCTGCATCCGGCCAGGGGGCTCCAGGGTCGGGTGCGCCGCAGGCCTGGGGGGCTTCTTGCCTGTGTGCAGGGCTTCTACGCACAAGGTGGCACCTCATCCCGGCCCAAGGGTGGTGGCAGGAACCCAGGTGGCGCTCGGGGACTCAGCAGGGCCTGCCCCCGGGGCCTGCCCGCAACACCAGATTGCCCGCGGGCGTGTCCGTCCACCCTCAAAAAGTTCTGCTGGGACAGCCCTGACCGAGCTCCGAGCTCCTCGCCCTTGGACCGCCCCAGTGGGCTTCAGGAGTGGGTGTGTGGCAGCAGCAGCCCTCCCCAGTCAACCACCTTGCGTTGGCCCCACCTGACAAGCCCCTAGGGCGTGCGGGGCTTCCCGGGGGGCCTATTTGCAACGCCGGGAAGCGCGGGGCAGTTCGTGTGTGCGGCCCGGGGACACCCGTAGCTGTGTGTGCTCCCCCCGTGGCCGGCCGAGGCGGCTAGCCAGCACCTGGGGGCTGTTGGCAGCGCCCCTGGGCAGCCTCCTAGAGCCAGGGGTCTGGCAGGCTCCGGGGGCAAATGGACTACGGAAGCCGAGAGGGGCCCGTCCGCGCCAAAACCCAAAACGCGCTGCGGCCTCCAGGGAGGGACACAGGGGACACAAGTGGCTGTGTGGCGTGCAGTGCCCGACCAGAGGGAGGGAGGTTGGCTGGCTGCTGAGGTGCAGCAGGTGTCAGCCCTTCGGGAAGTGCCCGTGGATGCTTCGGGAATGGGGCCTGCCAACTCAGAACCCCCATTCCCTGTGGCTGCATCCGGCCAGGGGGCTCCAGGGTCGGGTGCGCCGCGGGCCTGGGGGGCTTCTTGCCTGTGTGCAGGGCTTCTACGCACAAGGTGGCACCTCATCCCGGCCCAAGGGTGGTGGCAGGAACCCAGGTGGCGCTCGGGGACTCAGCAGGGCCTGCCCCCGGGGCCTGCCCGCAACACCTGATTGCCCGCGGGCGTGTCCGTCCACCCTCAAAAAGTTCTGCTGGGACAGCCCTGACCGAGCTCCGAGCTCCTCGCCCTTGGACCGCCCCAGTGGGCTTCAGGAGTGGGTGTGTGGCAGCAGCAGCCCTCCCCAGTCAACCACCTTGCGTCGGCCCCACCCGACAAGCCCCTAGGGCGGGCGGGGCTTCCCGGGGGGCCTATTTGCAACGCCGGGAAGCGCGGGGCAGTTCGTGTGTGCGGCCCGGGGACACCCGCAGGTGTGTGTGCTCCCCCCGTGGCCGGCCGAGGCGGCTAGCCAGCACCTGGGGGCTGTTGGCAGCGCCCCTGGGCAGCCTCCTAGAGCCAGGGGTCTGGCAGGCTCCGGGGGCAAATGGACTACGGAAGCCGAGAGGGGCCCGTCTGCGCCAAAACCCAAAACGCGCTGCGGCCTCCAGGGAGGGACACAGGGGACACAAGTGGCTGTGTGGCGTGCAGTGCCCGACCAGAGGGAGGGAGGTTGGCTGGCTGCTGAGGTGCAGCAGGTGTCAGCCCTTCGGGAAGTGCCCGTGGATGCTTCGGGAATGGGGCCTGCCAACTCAGAACCCCCGTTCCCTGTGGCTGCATCCGGCCAGGGGGCTCCAGGGTCGGGTGCGCCGCGGGCCTGGGGGGCTTCTTGCCTGTGTGCAGGGCTTCTACGCACAAGGTGGCACCTCATCCCGGCCCAAGGGTGGTGGCAGGAACCCAGGTGGCGCTCGGGGACTCAGCAGGGCCTGCCCCCGGGGCCTGCCCGCAACACCTGATTGCCCGCGGGCGTGTCCGTCCACCCTCAAAAAGTTCTGCTGGGACAGCCCTGACCGAGCTCCGAGCTCCTCGCCCTTGGACCGCCCCAGTGGGCTTCAGGAGTGGGTGTGTGCCAGCAGCAGCCCTCCCCAGTCAACCACCTTGCGTCGGCCCCACCCGACAAGCCCCTAGGGCGGGCGGGGCTTCCCGGGGGGCCTATTTGCAACGCCGGGAAGCGCGGGGCAGTTCGTGTGTGCGGCCCGGGGACACCCGCAGGTGTGTGTGCTCCCCCCGTGGCCGGCCGAGGCGGCTAGCCAGCACCTGGGGGCTGTTGGCAGCGCCCCTGGGCAGCCTCCTAGAGCCAGGGGTCTGGCAGGCTCCGGGGGCAAATGGACTACGGAAGCCGAGAGGGGCCCGTCCGCGCCAAAACCCAAAACGCGCTGCGGCCTCCAGGGAGGGACACAGGGGACACAAGTGGCTGTGTGGCGTGCAGTGCCCGACCAGAGGGAGGGAGGTTGGCTGGCTGCTGAGGCGCAGCAGGTGTCAGCCCTTCGGGAAGTGCCCGTGGATGCTTCAGGAATGGGGCCTGCCAACTCAGAAACCCCGTTCCCTGTGGCTGCATCCGGCCAGGGGGCTCCAGGGTCGGGTGCGCCGCGGGCCTGGGGGGCTTCTTGCCTGTGTGCAGGGCTTCTACGCACAAGGTGGCACCTCATCCCGGCCCAAGGGTGGTGGCAGGAACCCAGGTGGCGCTCGGGGACTCAGCAGGGCCTGCCCCCGGGGCCTGCCCGCAACACCTGATTGCCCGCGGGCGTGTCCGTCCACCCTCAAAAAGTTCTGCTGGGACAGCCCTGACCGAGCTCCGAGCTCCTCGCCCTTGGACCGCCCCAGTGGGCTTCAGGAGTGGGTGTGTGGCAGCAGCAGCCCTCCCCAGTCAACCACCTTGCGTCGGCCCCACCCGACAAGCCCCTAGGGCGGGCGGGGCTTCCCGGGGGGCCTATTTGCAACGCCGGGAAGCGCGGGGCAGTTCGTGTGTGCGGCCCGGGGACACCCGCAGGTGTGTGTGCTCCCCCCGTGGCCGGCCGAGGCGGCTAGCCAGCACCTGGGGGCTGTTGGCAGCGCCCCTGGGCAGCCTCCTAGAGCCAGGGGTCTGGCAGGCTCCGGGGCCAAATGGACTACGGAAGCCGAGAGGGGCCCGTCCGCGCCAAAACCCAAAACGCGCTGCGGCCTCCAGGGAGGGACACAGGGGACACAAGTGGCTGTGTGGCGTGCAGTGCCCGACCAGAGGGAGGGAGGTTGGCTGGCTGCTGAGGCGCAGCAGGTGTCAGCCCTTCGGGAAGTGCCCGTGGATGCTTCGGGAATGGGGCCTGCCAACTCAGAACCCCCGTTCCCTGTGGCTGCATCCGGCCAGGGGGCTCCAGGGTCGGGTGCGCCGCAGGCCTGGGGGGCTTCTTGCCTGTGTGCAGGGCTTCTACGCACAAGGTGGCACCTCATCCCGGCCCAAGGGTGGTGGCAGGAACCCAGGTGGCGCTCGGGGACTCAGCAGGGCCTGCCCCCGGGGCCTGCCCGCAACACCTGATTGCCCGCGGGCGTGTCCGTCCACCCTCAAAAAGTTCTGCTGGGACAGCCCTGACCGAGCTCCGAGCTCCTCGCCCTTGGACCGCCCCAGTGGGCTTCAGGAGTGGGTGTGTGGCAGCAGCAGCCCTCCCCAGTCAACCACCTTGCGTTGGCCCCACCTGACAAGCCCCTAGGGCGTGCGGGGCTTCCCGGGGGGCCTATTTGCAATGCCGGGAAGCGCGGGGCAGTTCGTGTGTGCGGCCCGGGGACACCCGTAGCTGTGTGTGCTCCCCCCGTGGCCGGCCGAGGCGGCTAGCCAGCACATGGGGGCTGTTGGCAGCGCCCCTGGGCAGCCTCCTAGAGCCAGGGGTCTGGCAGGCTCCGGGGGCAAATGGACTACGGAAGCCGAGAGGGGCCCGTCCGCGCCAAAACCCAAAACGCGCTGCGGCCTCCAGGGAGGGACACAGGGGACACAAGTGGCTGTGTGGCGTGCAGTGCCCGACCAGAGGGAGGGAGGTTGGCTGGCTGCTGAGGTGCAGCAGGTGTCAGCCCTTCGGGAAGTGCCCGTGGATGCTTCGGGAATGGGGCCTGCCAACTCAGAACCCCCATTCCCTGTGGCTGCATCCGGCCAGGGGGCTCCAGGGTCGGGTGCGCCGCGGGCCTGGGGGGCTTCTTGCCTGGGTGCAGGGCTTCTACGCACAAGGTGGCACCTCATCCCGGCCCAAGGGTGGTGGCAGGAACCCAGGTGGCGCTCGGGGACTCAGCAGGGCCTGCCCCCGGGGCCTGCCCGCAACACCTGATTGCCCGCGGGCGTGTCCGTCCACCCTCAAAAAGTTCTGCTGGGACAGCCCTGACAGAGCTCCGAGCTCCTCGCCCTTGGACCGCCCCAGTGGGCTTCAGGAGTGGGTGTGTGCCAGCAGCAGCCCTCCCCAGTCAACCACCTTGCGTCGGCCCCACCCGACAAGCCCCTAGGGCGGGCGGGGCTTCCCGGGGGGCCTATTTGCAACGCCGGGAAGCGCAGGGCAGTTCGTGTGTGCGGCCCGGGGACACCCGCAGGTGTGTGTGCTCCCCCCGTGGCCGGCCGAGGCGGCTAGCCAGCACCTGGGGGCTGTTGGCAGCGCCCCTGGGCAGCCTCCTAGAGCCAGGGGTCTGGCAGGCTCCGGGGGCAAATGGACTACGGAAGCCGAGAGGGGCCCGTCCGCGCCAAAATCAAAACGCGCTGCGGCCTCCAGGGAGGGACACAGGGGACACAAGTGGCTGTGTGGCTTGCAGTGCCCGAACAGAGGGAGGGAGGTTGGCTGGCTGCTGAGGTGCAGCAGGTGTCAGTCCTTCGGGAAGTGCCCGTGGATGCTTCGGGAATGGGGCCTGCCAACTCAGAACCCCCGTTCCCTGTGGCTGCATCCGGCCAGGGGGCTCCAGGGTCGGGTGCGCCGCGGGCCTGGGGGGCTTCTTGCCTGTGTGCAGGGCTTCTACGCACAAGGTGGCACCTCATCCCGGCCCAAGGGTGGTGGCAGGAACCCAGGTGGCGCTCGGGGACTCAGCAGGGCCTGCCCCCGGGGCCTGCCCGCAACACCTGATTGCCCGCGGGCGTGTCCGTCCACCCTCAAAAAGTTCTGCTGGGACAGCCCTGACCGAGCTCCGAGCTCCTCGCCCTTGGACCGCCCCAGTGGGCTTCAGGAGTGGGTGTGTGGCAGCAGCAGCCCTCCCCAGTCAACCACCTTGCGTCGGCCCCACCCGACAAGCCCCTAGGGCGGGCGGGGCTTCCCGGGGGGCCTATTTGCAACGCCGGGAAGCGCGGGGCAGTTCGTGTGTGCGGCCCGGGGACACCCGTAGCTGTGTGTGCTCCCCCCGTGGCCGGCCGAGGCGGCTAGCCAGCACCTGGGGGCTGTTGGCAGCGCCCCTGGGCAGCCTCCTAGAGCCAGGGGTCTGGCAGGCTCCGGGGGCAAATGGACTACGGAAGCCGAGAGGGGCCCGTCCGCGCCAAAACCCAAAACGCGCTGCGGCCTCCAGGGAGGGACACAGGGGACACAAGTGGCTGTGTGGCGTGCAGTGCCCGACCAGAGGGAGGGAGGTTGGCTGGCTGCTGAGGTGCAGCAGGTGTCAGCCCTTCGGGAAGTGCCCGTGGATGCTTCGGGAATGGGGCCTGCCAACTCAGAACCCCCATTCCCTGTGGCTGCATCCGGCCAGGGGGCTCCAGGGTCGGGTGCGCCGCGGGCCTGGGGGGCTTCTTGCCTGTGTGCAGGGCTTCTACGCACAAGGTGGCACCTCATCCCGGCCCAAGGGTGGTGGCAGGAACCCAGGTGGCGCTCGGGGACTCAGCAGGGCCTGCCCCCGGGGCCTGCCCGCAACACCTGATTGCCCGCGGGCGTGTCCGTCCACCCTCAAAAAGTTCTGCTGGGACAGCCCTGACCGAGCTCCGAGCTCCTCGCCCTTGGACCGCCCCAGTGGGCTTCAGGAGTGGGTGTGTGGCAGCAGCAGCCCTCCCCAGTCAACCACCTTGCGTCGGCCCCACCCGACAAGCCCCTAGGGCGGGCGGGGCTTCCCGGGGGGCCTATTTGCAACGCCGGGAAGCGCGGGGCAGTTCGTGTGTGCGGCCCGGGGACACCCGCAGGTGTGTGTGCTCCCCCCGTGGCCGGCCGAGGCGGCTAGCCAGCACCTGGGGGCTGTTGGCAGCGCCCCTGGGCAGCCTCCTAGAGCCAGGGGTCTGGCAGGCTCCGGGGGCAAATGGAGTACGGAAGCCGAGAGGGGCCCGTCCGCGCCAAAACCCAAAACGCGCTGCGGCCTCCAGGGAGGGACACAGGGGACACAAGTGGCTGTGTGGCGTGCAGTGCCCGACCAGAGGGAGGGAGGTTGGCTGGCTGCTGAGGCGCAGCAGGTGTCAGCCCTTCGGGAAGTGCCCGTGGATGCTTCGGGAATGGGGCCTGCCAACTCAGAACCCCCGTTCCCTGTGGCTGCATCCGGCCAGGGGGCTCCAGGGTCGGGTGCGCCGCGGGCCTGGGGGGCTTCTTGCCTGTGTGCAGGGCTTCTACGCACAAGGTGGCACCTCATCCCGGCCCAAGGGTGGTGGCAGGAACCCAGGTGGCGCTCGGGGACTCAGCAGGGCCTGCCCCCGGGGCCTGCCCGCAACACCTGATTGCCCGCGGGCGTGTCCGTCCACCCTCAAAAAGTTCTGCTGGGACAGCCCTGACCGAGCTCCGAGCTCCTCGCCCTTGGACCGCCCCAGTGGGCTTCAGGAGTGGGTGTGTGGCAGCAGCAGCCCTCCCCAGTCAACCACCTTGCATCGGCCCCACCTGACAAGCCCCTAGGGCGTGCGGGGCTTCCCGGGGGGCCTATTTGCAACGCCGGGAAGCGCGGGGCAGTTCGTGTGTGCGGCCCGGGGACACCCGTAGCTGTGTGTGCTCCCCCCGTGGCCGGCCGAGGCGGCTAGCCAGCACCTGGGGGCTGTTGGCAGCGCCCCTGGGCAGCCTCCTAGAGCCAGGGGTCTGGCAGGCTCCGGGGGCAAATGGACTACGGAAGCCGAGAGGGGCCCGTCCGCGCCAAAACCCAAAACGCGCTGCGGCCTCCAGGGAGGGACACAGGGGACACAAGTGGCTGTGTGGCGTGCAGTGCCCGACCAGAGGGAGGGAGGTTGGCTGGCTGCTGAGGCGCAGCAGGTGTCAGCCCTTCGGGAAGTGCCCGTGGATGCTTCGGGAATGGGGCCTGCCAACTCAGAACCCCCATTCCCTGTGGCTGCATCCGGCCAGGGGGCTCCAGGGTCGGGTGCGCCGCGGGCCTGGGGGGCTTCTTGCCTGTGTGCAGGGCTTCTACGCACAAGGTGGCACCTCATCCCGGCCCAAGGGTGGTGGCAGGAACCCAGGTGGCGCTCGGGGACTCAGCAGGGCCTGCCCCCGGGGCCTGCCCGCAACACCTGATTGCCCGCGGGCGTGTCCGTCCACCCTCAAAAAGTTCTGCTGGGACAGCCCTGACCGAGCTCCGAGCTCCTCGCCCTTGGACCGCCCCAGTGGGCTTCAGGAGTGGGTGTGTGGCAGCAGCAGCCCTCCCCAGTCAACCACCTTGCGTCGGCCCCACCCGACAAGCCCCTAGGGCGGGCGGGGCTTCCCGGGGGGCCTATTTGCAACGCCGGGAAGCGCGGGGCAGTTCGTGTGTGCGGCCCGGGGACACCCGCAGGTGTGTGTGCTCCCCCCCGTGGCCGGCCGAGGCGGCTAGCCAGCACCTGGGGGCTGTTGGCAGCGCCCCTGGGCAGCCTCCTAGAGCCAGGGGTCTGGCAGGCTCCGGGGGCAAATGGACTACGGAAGCCGAGAGGGGCCCGTCCGCGCCAAAACCCAAAACGCGCTGCGGCCTCCAGGGAGGGACACAGGGGACACAAGTGGCTGTGTGGCGTGCAGTGCCCGACCAGAGGGAGGGAGGTTGGCTGGCTGCTGAGGCGCAGCAGGTGTCAGCCCTTCGGGAAGTGCCCGTGGATGCTTCGGGAATGGGGCCTGCCAACTCAGAACCCCCGTTCCCTGTGGCTGCATCCGGCCAGGGGGCTCCAGGGTCGGGTGCGCCGCGGGCCTGGGGGGCTTCTTGCCTGTGTGCAGGGCTTCTACGCACAAGGTGGCACCTCATCCCGGCCCAAGGGTGGTGGCAGGAACCCAGGTGGCGCTCGGGGACTCAGCAGGGCCTGCCCCCGGGGCCTGCCCGCAACACCTGATTGCCCGCGGGCGTGTCCGTCCACCCTCAAAAAGTTCTGCTGGGACAGCCCTGACCGAGCTCCGAGCTCCTCGCCCTTGGACCGCCCCAGTGGGCTTCAGGAGTGGGTGTGTGGCAGCAGCAGCCCTCCCCAGTCAACCACCTTGCATCGGCCCCACCTGACAAGCCCCTAGGGCGTGCGGGGCTTCCCGGGGGGCCTATTTGCAACGCCGGGAAGCGCGGGGCAGTTCGTGTGTGCGGCCCGGGGACACCCGTAGCTGTGTGTGCTCCCCCCGTGGCCGGCCGAGGCGGCTAGCCAGCACCTGGGGGCTGTTGGCAGCGCCCCTGGGCAGCCTCCTAGAGCCAGGGGTCTGGCAGGCTCCGGGGGCAAATGGACTACGGAAGCCGAGAGGGGCCCGTCCGCGCCAAAACCCAAAACGCGCTGCGGCCTCCAGGGAGGGACACAGGGGACACAAGTGGCTGTGTGGCGTGCAGTGCCCGACCAGAGGGAGGGAGGTTGGCTGGCTGCTGAGGTGCAGCAGGTGTCAGCCCTTCGGGAAGTGCCCGTGGATGCTTCGGGAATGGGGCCTGCCAACTCAGAACCCCCATTCCCTGTGGCTGCATCCGGCCAGGGGGCTCCAGGGTCGGGTGCGCCGCGGGCCTGGGGGGCTTCTTGCCTGTGTGCAGGGCTTCTACGCACAAGGTGGCACCTCATCCCGGCCCAAGGGTGGTGGCAGGAACCCAGGTGGCGCTCGGGGACTCAGCAGGGCCTGCCCCCGGGGCCTGCCCGCAACACCTGATTGCCCGCGGGCGTGTCCGTCCACCCTCAAAAAGTTCTGCTGGGACAGCCCTGACCGAGCTCCGAGCTCCTCGCCCTTGGACCACCCCAGTGGGCTTCAGGAGTGGGTGTGTGGCAGCAGCAGCCCTCCCCAGTCAACCACCTTGCGTCGGCCCCACCCGACAAGCCCCTAGGGCGGGCGGGGCTTCCCGGGGGGCCTATTTGCAACGCCGGGAAGCGCGGGGCAGTTCGTGTGTGCGGCCCGGGGACACCCGCAGGTGTGTGTGCTCCCCCCGTGGCCGGCCGAGGCGGCTAGCCAGCACCTGGGGGCTGTTGGCAGCGCCCCTGGGCAGCCTCCTAGAGCCAGGGGTCTGGCAGGCTCCGGGGGCAAATGGACTACGGAAGCCGAGAGGGGCCCGTCCGCGCCAAAACCCAAAACGCGCTGCGGCCTCCAGGGAGGGACACAGGGGACACAAGTGGCTGTGTGGCGTGCAGTGCCCGACAAGAGGGAGGGAGGTTGGCTGGCTGCTGAGGCGCAGCAGGTGTCAGCCCTTCGGGAAGTGCCCGTGGATGCTTCGGGAATGGGGCCTGCCAACTCAGAACCCCCGTTCCCTGTGGCTGCATCCGGCCAGGGGGCTCCAGGGTCGGGTGCGCCGCGGGCCTGGGGGGCTTCTTGCCTGTGTGCAGGGCTTCTACGCACAAGGTGGCACCTCATCCCGGCCCAAGGGTGGTGGCAGGAACCCAGGTGGCGCTCGGGGACTCAGCAGGGCCTGCCCCCGGGGCCTGCCCGCAACACCTGATTGCCCGCGGGCGTGTCCGTCCACCCTCAAAAAGTTCTGCTGGGACAGCCCTGACCGAGCTCCGAGCTCCTCGCCCTTGGACCGCCCCAGTGGGCTTCAGGAGTGGGTGTGTGGCAGCAGCAGCCCTCCCCAGTCAACCACCTTGCGTCGGCCCCACCCGACAAGCCCCTAGGTCGGGCGGGGCTTCCCGGGGGGCCTATTTGCAACGCCGGGAAGCGCGGGGCAGTTCGTGTGTGCGGCCCGGGGACACCCGCAGGTGTGTGTGCTCCCCCCGTGGCCGGCCGAGGCGGCTAGCCAGCACCTGGGGGCTGTTGGCAGCGCCCCTGGGCAGCCTCCTAGAGCCAGGGGTCTGGCAGGCTCCGGGGGCAAATGGACTACGGAAGCCGAGAGGGGCCCGTCCGCGCCAAAACCCAAAACGCGCTGCGGCCTCCAGGGAGGGACACAGGGGACACAAGTGGCTGTGTGGCGTGCAGTGCCCGACCAGAGGGAGGGAGGTTGGCTGGCTGCTGAGGCGCAGCAGGTGTCAGCCCTTCGGGAAGTGCCCGTGGATGCTTCGGGAATGGGGCCTGCCAACTCAGAACCCCCGTTCCCTGTGGCTGCATCCGGCCAGGGGGCTCCAGGGTCGGGTGCGCCGCGGGCCTGGGGGGCTTCTTGCCTGTGTGCAGGGCTTCTACGCACAAGGTGGCACCTCATCCCGGCCCAAGGGTGGTGGCAGGAACCCAGGTGGCGCTCGGGGACTCAGCAGGGCCTGCCCCCGGGGCCTGCCCGCAACACCTGATTGCCCGCGGGCGTGTCCGTCCACCCTCAAAAAGTTCTGCTGGGACAGCCCTGACCGAGCTCCGAGCTCCTCGCCCTTGGACCGCCCCAGTGGGCTTCAGGAGTGGGTGTGTGGCAGCAGCAGCCCTCCCCAGTCAACCACCTTGCGTCGGCCCCACCCGACAAGCCCCTAGGGCGGGCGGGGCTTCCCGGGGGGCCTATTTGCAACGCCGGGAAGCGCGGGGCAGTTCGTGTGTGCGGCCCGGGGACACCCGCAGGTGTGTGTGCTCCCCCCGTGGCCGGCCGAGGCGGCTAGCCAGCACCTGGGGGCTGTTGGCAGCGCCCCTGGGCAGCCTCCTAGAGCCAGGGGTCTGGCAGGCTCCGGGGGCAAATGGACTACGGAAGCCGAGAGGGGCCCGTCCGCGCCAAAACCCAAAACGCGCTGCGGCCTCCAGGGAGGGACACAGGGGACACAAGTGGCTGTGTGGCGTGCAGTGCCCGACCAGAGGGAGGGAGGTTGGCTGGCTGCTGAGGCGCAGCAGGTGTCAGCCCTTCGGGAAGTGCCCGTGGATGCTTCGGGAATGGGGCCTGCCAACTCAGAACCCCCGTTCCCTGTGGCTGCATCCGGCCAGGGGGCTCCAGGGTCGGGTGCGCCGCGGGCCTGGGGGGCTTCTTGCCTGTGTGCAGGGCTTCTACGCACAAGGTGGCACCTCATCCCGGCCCAAGGGTGGTGGCAGGAACCCAGGTGGCGCTCGGGGACTCAGCAGGGCCTGCCCCCGGGGCCTGCCCGCAACACCTGATTGCCCGCGGGCGTGTCCGTCCACCCTCAAAAAGTTCTGCTGGGACAGCCCTGACCGAGCTCCGAGCTCCTCGCCCTTGGACCGCCCCAGTGGGCTTCAGGAGTGGGTGTGTTTCAGCAGCAGCCCTCCCCAGTCAACCACCTTGCATCGGCCCCACCTGACAAGCCCCTAGGGCGTGCGGGGCTTCCCGGGGGGCCTATTTGCAACGCCGGGAAGCGCGGGGCAGTTCGTGTGTGCGGCCCGGGGACACCCGTAGCTGTGTGTGCTCCCCCCGTGGCCGGCCGAGGCGGCTAGCCAGCACCTGGGGGCTGTTGGCAGCGCCCCTGGGCAGCCTCCTAGAGCCAGGGGTCTGGCAGGCTCCGGGGGCAAATGGACTACGGAAGCCGAGAGGGGCCCGTCCACGCCAAAACCCAAAACGCGCTGCGGCCTCCAGGGAGGGACACAGGGGACACAAGTGGCTGTGTGGCGTGCAGTGCCCGACCAGAGGGAGGGAGGTTGGCTGGCTGCTGAGGTGCAGCAGGTGTCAGCCCTTCGGGAAGTGCCCGTGGATGCTTCGGGAATGGGGCCTGCCAACTCAGAACCCCCATTCCCTGTGGCTGCATCCGGCCAGGGGGCTCCAGGGTCGGGTGCGCCGCGGGCCTGGGGGGCTTCTTGCCTGTGTGCAGGGCTTCTACGCACAAGGTGGCACCTCATCCCGGCCCAAGGGTGGTGGCAGGAACCCAGGTGGCGCTCGGGGACTCAGCAGGGCCTGCCCCCGGGGCCTGCCCGCAACACCTGATTGCCCGCGGGCGTGTCCGTCCACCCTCAAAAAGTTCTGCTGGGACAGCCCTGACCGAGCTCCGAGCTCCTCGCCCTTGGACCGCCCCAGTGGGCTTCAGGAGTGGGTGTGTGGCAGCAGCAGCCCTCCCCAGTCAACCACCTTGCGTCGGCCCCACCCGACAAGCCCCTAGGGCGGGCGGGGCTTCCCGGGGGGCCTATTTGCAACGCCGGGAAGCGCGGGGCAGTTCGTGTGTGCGGCCCGGGGACACCCGCAGGTGTGTGTGCTCCCCCCGTGGCCGGCCGAGGCGGCTAGCCAGCACCTGGGGGCTGTTGGCAGCGCCCCTGGGCAACCTCCTAGAGCCAGGGGTCTGGCAGGCTCCGGGGGCAAATGGACTACGGAAGCCGAGAGGGGCCCGTCCGCGCCAAAACCCAAAACGCGCTGCGGCCTCCAGGGAGGGACACAGGGGACACAAGTGGCTGTGTGGCGTGCAGTGCCCGACCAGAGGGAGGGAGGTTGGCTGGCTGCTGAGGCGCAGCAGGTGTCAGCCCTTCGGGAAGTGCCCGTGGATGCTTCAGGAATGGGGCCTGCCAACTCAGAACCCCCGTTCCCTGTGGCTGCATCCGGCCAGGGGGCTCCAGGGTCGGGTGCGCCGCGGGCCTGGGGGGCTTCTTGCCTGTGTGCAGGGCTTCTACGCACAAGGTGGCACCTCATCCCGGCCCAAGGGTGGTGGCAGGAACCCAGGTGGCGCTCGGGGACTCAGCAGGGCCTGCCCCCGGGGCCTGCCCGCAACACCTGATTGCCCGCGGGCGTGTCCGTCCACCCTCAAAAAGTTCTGCTGGGACAGCCCTGACCGAGCTCCGAGCTCCTCGCCCTTGGACCGCCCCAGTGGGCTTCAGGAGTGGGTGTGTGGCAGCAGCAGCCCTCCCCAGTCAACCACCTTGCGTCGGCCCCACCCGACAAGCCCCTAGGTCGGGCGGGGCTTCCCGGGGGGCCTATTTGCAACGCCGGGAAGCGCGGGGCAGTTCGTGTGTGCGGCCCGGGGACACCCGCAGGTGTGTGTGCTCCCCCCGTGGCCGGCCGAGGCGGCTAGCCAGCACCTGGGGGCTGTTGGCAGCGCCCCTGGGCAGCCTCCTAGAGCCAGGGGTCTGGCAGGCTCCGGGGGCAAATGGACTACGGAAGCCGAGAGGGGCCCGTCCGCGCCAAAACCCAAAACGCGCTGCGGCCTCCAGGGAGGGACACAGGGGACACAAGTGGCTGTGTGGCGTGCAGTGCCCGACCAGAGGGAGGGAGGTTGGCTGGCTGCTGAGGCGCAGCAGGTGTCAGCCCTTCGGGAAGTGCCCGTGGATGCTTCGGGAATGGGGCCTGCCAACTCAGAACCCCCGTTCCCTGTGGCTGCATCCGGCCAGGGGGCTCCAGGGTCGGGTGCGCCGCGGGCCTGGGGGGCTTCTTGCCTGTGTGCAGGGCTTCTACGCACAAGGTGGCACCTCATCCCGGCCCAAGGGTGGTGGCAGGAACCCAGGTGGCGCTCGGGGACTCAGCAGGGCCTGCCCCCGGGGCCTGCCCGCAACACCTGATTGCCCGCGGGCGTGTCCGTCCACCCTCAAAAAGTTCTGCTGGGACAGCCCTGACCGAGCTCCGAGCTCCTCGCCCTTGGACCGCCCCAGTGGGCTTCAGGAGTGGGTGTGTGGCAGCAGCAGCCCTCCCCAGTCAACCACCTTGCGTCGGCCCCACCTGACAAGTCCCTAGGGCGTGCGGGGCTTCCCGGGGGGCCTATTTGCAACGCCGGGAAGCGCGGGGCAGTTCGTGTGTGCGGCCCGGGGACACCCGTAGCTGTGTGTGCTCCCCCCGTGGCCGGCCGAGGCGGCTAGCCAGCACCTGGGGGCTGTTGGCAGCGCCCCTGGGCAGCCTCCTAGAGCCAGGGGTCTGGCAGGCTCCGGGGCCAAATGGACTACGGAAGCCGAGAGGGGCCCGTCTGCGCCAAAACCCAAAACGCGCTGCGGCCTCCAGGGAGGGACACAGGGGACACAAGTGGCTGTGTGGCGTGCAGTGCCCGACCAGAGGGAGGGAGGTTGGCTGGCTGCTGAGGTGCAGCAGGTGTCAGCCCTTCGGGAAGTGCCCGTGGATGCTTCGGGAATGGGGCCTGCCAACTCAGAACCCCCATTCCCTGTGGCTGCATCCGGCCAGGGGGCTCCAGGGTCGGGTGCGCCGCGGGCCTGGGGGGCTTCTTGCCTGTGTGCAGGGCTTCTACGCACAAGGTGGCACCTCATCCCGGCCCAAGGGTGGTGGCAGGAACCCAGGTGGCGCTCGGGGACTCAGCAGGGCCTGCCCCCGGGGCCTGCCCGCAACACCTGATTGCCCGCGGGCGTGTCCGTCCACCCTCAAAAAGTTCTGCTGGGACAGCCCTGACCGAGCTCCGAGCTCCTCGCCCTTGGACCGCCCCAGTGGGCTTCAGGAGTGGGTGTGTGGCAGCAGCAGCCCTCCCCAGTCAACCACCTTGCGTCGGCCCCACCCGACAAGCCCCTAGGGCGGGCGGGGCTTCCCGGGGGGCCTATTTGCAACGCCGGGAAGCGCGGGGCAGTTCGTGTGTGCGGCCCGGGGACACCCGTAGCTGTGTGTGCTCCCCCCGTGGCCGGCCGAGGCGGCTAGCCAGCACCTGGGGGCTGTTGGCAGCGCCCCTGGGCAGCCTCCTAGAGCCAGGGGTCTGGCAGGCTCCGGGGACAAATGGACTACGGAAGCCGAGAGGGGCCCGTCCGCGCCAAAATCAAAACACGCTGCGGCCTCCAGGGAGGGACACAGGGGACACAAGTGGCTGTGTGGCTTGCAGTGCCCGACCAGAGGGAGGGAGGTTGGCTGGCTGCTGAGGCGCAGCAGGTGTCAGCCCTTCGGGAAGTGCCCGTGGATGCTTCGGGAATGGGGCCTGCCAACTCAGAACCCCCGTTCCCTGTGGCTGCATCCGGCCAGGGGGCTCCAGGGTCGGGTGCGCCGCGGGCCTGGGGGGCTTCTTGCCTGTGTGCAGGGCTTCTACGCACAAGGTGGCACCTCATCCCGGCCCAAGGGTGGTGGCAGGAACCCAGGTGGCGCTCGGGGACTCAGCAGGGCCTGCCCCCGGGGCCTGCCCGCAACACCTGATTGCCCGCGGGCGTGTCCGTCCACCCTCAAAAAGTTCTGCTGGGACAGCCCTGACCGAGCTCCGAGCTCCTCGCCCTTGGACCGCCCCAGTGGGCTTCAGGAGTGGGTGTGTGCCAGCAGCAGCCCTCCCCACTCACCCACCGTGCGTCGGCCCCGCCCGACAAGCCCCTAGGGCCAGCGGGGCTTCCCGGGGGACCTATTTGCAACGCCGGGAAGCGCGGGGCAGTTCGTGTGTGCGGCCCGGGGACACCCGCAGGTGTGTGTGCTCCCCCCGTGGCCGGCCGAGGCGGCTAGCCAGCACCTGGGGGCTGTTGGCAGCGCCCCTGGGCAGCCTCCTAGAGCCAGGGGTCTGGCAGGCTCCGGGGGCAAATGGACTACGGAAGCCGAGAGGGGCCCGTCCGCGCCAAAACCCAAAACGCGCTGCGGCCTCCAGGGAGGGACACAGGGGACACAAGTGGCTGTGTGGCGTGCAGTGCCCGACCAGAGGGAGGGAGGTTGGCTGGCTGCTGAGGCGCAGCAGGTGTCAGCCCTTCGGGAAGTGCCCGTGGATGCTTCGGGAATGGGGCCTGCCAACTCAGAACCCCCGTTCCCTGTGGCTGCATCCGGCCAGGGGGCTCCAGGGTCGGGTGCGCCGCGGGCCTGGGGGGCTTCTTGCCTGTGTGCAGGGCTTCTACGCACAAGGTGGCACCTCATCCCGGCCCAAGGGTGGTGGCAGGAACCCAGGTGGCGCTCGGGGACTCAGCAGGGCCTGCCCCCGGGGCCTGCCCGCAACACCTGATTGCCCGCGGGCGTGTCCGTCCACCCTCAAAAAGTTCTGCTGGGACAGCCCTGACCGAGCTCCGAGCTCCTCGCCCTTGGACCGCCCCAGTGGGCTTCAGGAGTGGGTGTGTGCCAGCAGCAGCCCTCCCCAGTCAACCACCTTGCGTCGGCCCCACCCGACAAGCCCCTAGGGCGGGCGGGGCTTCCCGGGGGGCCTATTTGCAATGCCGGGAAGCGCGGGGCAGTTCGTGTGTGCGGCCCGGGGACACCCGCAGGTGTGTGTGCTCCCCCCGTGGCCGGCCGAGGCGGCTAGCCAGCACCTGGGGGCTGTTGGCAGCGCCCCTGGGCAGCCTCCTAGAGCCAGGGGTCTGGCAGGCTCCGGGGGCAAATGGACTACGGAAGCCGAGAGGGGCCCGTCCGCGCCAAAACCCAAAACGCGCTGCGGCCTCCAGGGAGGGACACAGGGGACACAAGTGGCTGTGTGGCGTGCAGTGCCCGACCAGAGGGAGGGAGGTTGGCTGGCTGCTGAGGCGCAGCAGGTGTCAGCCCTTCGGGAAGTGCCCGTGGATGCTTCGGGAATGGGGCCTGCCAACTCAGAACCCCCGTTCCCTGTGGCTGCATCCGGCCAGGGGGCTCCAGGGTCGGGTGCGCCGCGGGCCTGGGGGGCTTCTTGCCTGTGTGCAGGGCTTCTACGCACAAGGTGGCACCTCATCCCGGCCCAAGGGTGGTGGCAGGAACCCAGGTGGCGCTCGGGGACTCAGCAGGGCCTGCCCCCGGGGCCTGCCCGCAACACCTGATTGCCCGCGGGCGTGTCCGTCCACCCTCAAAAAGCTCTGCTGGGACAGCCCTGACCGAGCTCCGAGCTCCTCGCCCTTGGACCACCCCAGTGGGCTTCAGGAGTGGGTGTGTGCCAGCAGCAGCCCTCCCCACTCACCCACCGTGCGTCGGCCCCGCCCGACAAGCCCCTAGGGCCGGCGGGGCTTCCCGGGGGACCTATTTGCAACGCCGGGAAGCGCGGGGCAGTTCGTGTGTGCGGCCCGGGGACACCCGCAGGTGTGTGTGCTCCCCCCGTGGCCGGCCGAGGCGGCTAGCCAGCACCTGGGGGCTGTTGGCAGCGCCCCTGGGCAGCCTCCTAGAGCCAGGGGTCTGGCAGGCTCCGGGACCAAATGGACTACGGAAGCCGAGAGGGGCCCGTCCGCGCCAAAACCCAAAACGCGCTGCGGCCTCCAGGGAGGGACACAGGGGACACAAGTGGCTGTGTGGCGTGCAGTGCCCGACCAGAGGGAGGGAGGTTGGCTGGCTGCTGAGGCGCAGCAGGTGTCAGCCCTTCGGGAAGTGCCCGTGGATGCTTCGGGAATGGGGCCTGCCAACTCAGAACCCCCGTTCCCTGTGGCTGCATCCGGCCAGGGGGCTCCAGGGTCGGGTGCGCCGCGGGCCTGGGGGGCTTCTTGCCTGTGTGCAGGGCTTCTACGCACAAGGTGGCACCTCATCCCGGCCCAAGGGTGGTGGCAGGAACCCAGGTGGCGCTCGGGGACTCAGCAGGGCCTGCCCCCGGGGCCTGCCCGCAACACCTGATTGCCCGCGGGCGTGTCCGTCCACCCTCAAAAAGTTCTGCTGGGACAGCCCTGACCGAGCTCCGAGCTCCTCGCCCTTGGACCGCCCCAGTGGGCTTCAGGAGTGGGTGTGTGGCAGCAGCAGCCCTCCCCAGTCAACCACCTTGCGTCGGCCCCACCTGACAAGTCCCTAGGGCGTGCGGGGCTTCCCGGGGGGCCTATTTGCAACGCCGGGAAGCGCGGGGCAGTTCGTGTGTGCGGCCCGGGGACACCCGTAGCTGTGTGTGCTCCCCCCGTGGCCGGCCGAGGCGGCTAGCCAGCACCTGGGGGCTGTTGGCAGCGCCCCTGGGCAGCCTCCTAGAGCCAGGGGTCTGGCAGGCTCCGGGGCCAAATGGACTACGGAAGCCGAGAGGGGCCCGTCTGCGCCAAAACCCAAAACGCGCTGCGGCCTCCAGGGAGGGACACAGGGGACACAAGTGGCTGTGTGGCGTGCAGTGCCCGACCAGAGGGAGGGAGGTTGGCTGGCTGCTGAGGTGCAGCAGGTGTCAGCCCTTCGGGAAGTGCCCGTGGATGCTTCGGGAATGGGGCCTGCCAACTCAGAACCCCCATTCCCTGTGGCTGCATCCGGCCAGGGGGCTCCAGGGTCGGGTGCGCCGCGGGCCTGGGGGGCTTCTTGCCTGTGTGCAGGGCTTCTACGCACAAGGTGGCACCTCATCCCGGCCCAAGGGTGGTGGCAGGAACCCAGGTGGCGCTCGGGGACTCAGCAGGGCCTGCCCCCGGGGCCTGCCCGCAACACCTGATTGCCCGCGGGCGTGTCCGTCCACCCTCAAAAAGTTCTGCTGGGACAGCCCTGACCGAGCTCCGAGCTCCTCGCCCTTGGACCGCCCCAGTGGGCTTCAGGAGTGGGTGTGTGGCAGCAGCAGCCCTCCCCAGTCAACCACCTTGCGTCGGCCCCACCCGACAAGCCCCTAGGGCGGGCGGGGCTTCCCGGGGGGCCTATTTGCAACGCCGGGAAGCGCGGGGCAGTTCGTGTGTGCGGCCCGGGGACACCCGTAGCTGTGTGTGCTCCCCCCGTGGCCGGCCGAGGCGGCTAGCCAGCACCTGGGGGCTGTTGGCAGCGCCCCTGGGCAGCCTCCTAGAGCCAGGGGTCTGGCAGGCTCCGGGGACAAATGGACTACGGAAGCCGAGAGGGGCCCGTCCGCGCCAAAATCAAAACACGCTGCGGCCTCCAGGGAGGGACACAGGGGACACAAGTGGCTGTGTGGCTTGCAGTGCCCGACCAGAGGGAGGGAGGTTGGCTGGCTGCTGAGGCGCAGCAGGTGTCAGCCCTTCGGGAAGTGCCCGTGGATGCTTCGGGAATGGGGCCTGCCAACTCAGAACCCCCGTTCCCTGTGGCTGCATCCGGCCAGGGGGCTCCAGGGTCGGGTGCGCCGCGGGCCTGGGGGGCTTCTTGCCTGTGTGCAGGGCTTCTACGCACAAGGTGGCACCTCATCCCGGCCCAAGGGTGGTGGCAGGAACCCAGGTGGCGCTCGGGGACTCAGCAGGGCCTGCCCCCGGGGCCTGCCCGCAACACCTGATTGCCCGCGGGCGTGTCCGTCCACCCTCAAAAAGTTCTGCTGGGACAGCCCTGACCGAGCTCCGAGCTCCTCGCCCTTGGACCGCCCCAGTGGGCTTCAGGAGTGGGTGTGTGCCAGCAGCAGCCCTCCCCACTCACCCACCGTGCGTCGGCCCCGCCCGACAAGCCCCTAGGGCCGGCGGGGCTTCCCGGGGGGCCTATTTGCAACGCCGGGAAGCGCGGGGCAGTTCGTGTGTGCGGCCCGGGGACACCCGCAGGTGTGTGTGCTCCCCCCGTGGCCGGCCGAGGCGGCTAGCCAGCACCTGGGGGCTGTTGGCAGCGCCCCTGGGCAGCCTCCTAGAGCCAGGGGTCTGGCAGGCTCCGGGGCCAAATGGACTACGGAAGCCGAGAGGGGCCCGTCCGCTCCAAAACCCAAAACGCGCTGCGGCCTCCAGGGAGGGACACAGGGGACACAAGTGGCTGTGTGGCGTGCAGTGCCCGACCAGAGGGAGGGAGGTTGGCTGGCTGCTGAGGCGCAGCAGGTGTCAGCCCTTCGGGAAGTGCCCGTGGATGCTTCGGGAATGGGGCCTGCCAACTCAGAACCCCCGTTCCCTGTGGCTGCATCCGGCCAGGGGGCTCCAGGGTCGGGTGCGCCGCGGGCCTGGGGGGCTTCTTGCCTGTGTGCAGGGCTTCTACGCACAAGGTGGCACCTCATCCCGGCCCAAGGGTGGTGGCAGGAACCCAGGTGGCGCTCGGGGACTCAGCAGGGCCTGCCCCCGGGGCCTGCCCACAACACCTGATTGCCCGCGGGCGTGTCCGTCCACCCTCAAAAAGTTCTGCTGGGACAGCCCTGACCGAGCTCCGAGCTCCTCGCCCTTGGACCGCCCCAGTGGGCTTCAGGAGTGGGTGTGTGCCAGCAGCAGCCCTCCCCACTCACCCACCGTGCGTCGGCCCCACCCGACAAGCCCCTAGGGCCGGCGGGGCTTCCCGGGGGACCTATTTGCAACGCCGGGAAGCGCGGGGCAGTTCGTGTGTGCGGCCCGGGGACACCCGCAGGTGTGTGTGCTCCCCCCGTGGCCGGCCGAGGCGGCTAGCCAGCACCTGGGGGCTGTTGGCAGCGCCCCTGGGCAGCCTCCTAGAGCCAGGGGTCTGGCAGGCTCCGGGGCCAAATGGACTATGGAAGCCGAGAGGGGCCCGTCCGCGCCAAAACCCAAAACGCGCTGCGGCCTCCAGGGAGGGACACAGGGGACACAAGTGGCTGTGTGGCTTGCAGTGCCCGACCAGAGGGAGGGAGGTTGGCTGGCTGCTGAGGCGCAGCAGGTGTCAGCCCTTCGGGAAGTGCCCGTGGATGCTTCGGGAATGGGGCCTGCCAACTCAGAACCCCCGTTCCCTGTGGCTGCATCCGGCCAGGGGGCTCCAGGGTTGGGTGCGCTGCGGGCCTGGGGGGCTTCTTGCCTGTGTGCAGGGCTTCTACGCACAAGGTGGCACCTCATCCCGGCCCAAGGGTGGTGGCAGGAACCCAGGTGGCGCTCGGGGACTCAGCAGGGCCTGCCCCCGGGGCCTGCCCGCAACACCTGATTGCCCGCGGGCGTGTCCGTCCACCCTCAAAAAGTTCTGCTGGGACAGCCCTGACCGAGCTCCGAGCTCCTCGCCCTTGGACCGCCCCAGTGGGCTTCAGGAGTGGGTGTGTGGCAGCAGCAGCCCTCCCCAGTCAACCACCTTGCGTCGGCCCCACCTGACAAGTCCCTAGGGCGTGCGGGGCTTCCCGGGGGGCCTATTTGCAACGCCGGGAAGCGCGGGGCAGTTCGTGTGTGCGGCCCGGGGACACCCGTAGCTGTGTGTGCTCCCCCCGTGGCCGGCCGAGGCGGCTAGCCAGCACCTGGGGGCTGTTGGCAGCGCCCCTGGGCAGCCTCCTAGAGCCAGGGGTCTGGCAGGCTCCGGGGGCAAATGGACTACGGAAGCCGAGAGGGGCCCGTCTGCGCCAAAACCCAAAACGCGCTGCGGCCTCCAGGGAGGGACACAGGGGACACAAGTGGCTGTGTGGCGTGCAGTGCCCGACCAGAGGGAGGGAGGTTGGCTGGCTGCTGAGGTGCAGCAGGTGTCAGCCCTTCGGGAAGTGCCCGTGGATGCTTCGGGAATGGGGCCTGCCAACTCAGAACCCCCATTCCCTGTGGCTGCATCCGGCCAGGGGGCTCCAGGGTCGGGTGCGCCGCGGGCCTGGGGGGCTTCTTGCCTGTGTGCAGGGCTTCTACGCACAAGGTGGCACCTCATCCCGGCCCAAGGGTGGTGGCAGGAACCCAGGTGGCGCTCGGGGACTCAGCAGGGCCTGCCCCCGGGGCCTGCCCGCAACACCTGATTGCCCGCGGGCGTGTCCGTCCACCCTCAAAAAGTTCTGCTGGGACAGCCCTGACCGAGCTCCGAGCTCCTCGCCCTTGGACCGCCCCAGTGGGCTTCAGGAGTGGGTGTGTGGCAGCAGCAGCCCTCCCCAGTCAACCACCTTGCGTCGGCCCCACCCGACAAGCCCCTAGGGCGGGCGGGGCTTCCCGGGGGGCCTATTTGCAACGCCGGGAAGCGCGGGGCAGTTCGTGTGTGCGGCCCGGGGACACCCGTAGCTGTGTGTGCTCCCCCCGTGGCCGGCCGAGGCGGCTAGCCAGCACCTGGGGGCTGTTGGCAGCGCCCCTGGGCAGCCTCCTAGAGCCAGGGGTCTGGCAGGCTCCGGGGACAAATGGACTACGGAAGCCGAGAGGGGCCCGTCCGCGCCAAAATCAAAACACGCTGCGGCCTCCAGGGAGGGACACAGGGGACACAAGTGGCTGTGTGGCTTGCAGTGCCCGACCAGAGGGAGGGAGGTTGGCTGGCTGCTGAGGCGCAGCAGGTGTCAGCCCTTCGGGAAGTGCCCGTGGATGCTTCGGGAATGGGGCCTGCCAACTCAGAACCCCCGTTCCCTGTGGCTGCATCCGGCCAGGGGGCTCCAGGGTCGGGTGCGCCGCGGGCCTGGGGGGCTTCTTGCCTGTGTGCAGGGCTTCTACGCACAAGGTGGCACCTCATCCCGGCCCAAGGGTGGTGGCAGGAACCCAGGTGGCGCTCGGGGACTCAGCAGGGCCTGCCCCCGGGGCCTGCCCGCAACACCTGATTGCCCGCGGGCGTGTCCGTCCACCCTCAAAAAGTTCTGCTGGGACAGCCCTGACCGAGCTCCGAGCTCCTCGCCCTTGGACCGCCCCAGTGGGCTTCAGGAGTGGGTGTGTGCCAGCAGCAGCCCTCCCCACTCACCCACCGTGCGTCGGCCCCGCCCGACAAGCCTCTAGGGCCGGCGGGGCTTCCCGGGGGACCTATTTGCAACGCCGGGAAGCGCGGGGCAGTTCGTGTGTGCGGCCCGGGGACACCCGCAGGTGTGTGTGCTCCCCCCGTGGCCGGCCGAGGCGGCTAGCCAGCACCTGGGGGCTGTTGGCAGCGCCCCTGGGCAGCCTCCTAGAGCCAGGGGTCTGGCAGGCTCCGGGGGCAAATGGACTACGGAAGCCGAGAGGGGCCCGTCCGCGCCAAAACCCAAAACGCGCTGCGGCCTCCAGGGAGGGACACAGGGGACACAAGTGGCTGTGTGGCGTGCAGTGCCCGACCAGAGGGAGGGAGGTTGGCTGGCTGCTGAGGCGCAGCAGGTGTCAGCCCTTCGGGAAGTGCCCGTGGATGCTTCGGGAATGGGGCCTGCCAACTCAGAACCCCCGTTCCCTGTGGCTGCATCCGGCCAGGGGGCTCCAGGGTCGGGTGCGCCGCGGGCCTGGGGGGCTTCTTGCCTGTGTGCAGGGCTTCTACGCACAAGGTGGCACCTCATCCCGGCCCAAGGGTGGTGGCAGGAACCCAGGTGGCGCTCGGGGACTCAGCAGGGCCTGCCCCCGGGGCCTGCCCGCAACACCTGATTGCCCGCGGGCGTGTCCGTCCACCCTCAAAAAGTTCTGCTGGGACAGCCCTGACCGAGCTCCGAGCTCCTCGCCCTTGGACCGCCCCAGTGGGCTTCAGGAGTGGGTGTGTGCCAGCAGCAGCCCTCCCCACTCACCCACCGTGCGTCGGCCCCACCCGACAAGCCCCTAGGGCCGGCGGGGCTTCCCGGGGGACCTATTTGCAACGCCGGGAAGCGCGGGGCAGTTCGTGTGTGCGGCCCGGGGACACCCGCAGGTGTGTGTGCTCCCCCCGTGGCCGGCCGAGGCGGCTAGCCAGCACCTGGGGGCTGTTGGCAGCGCCCCTGGGCAGCCTCCTAGAGCCAGGGGTCTGGCAGGCTCCGGGGCCAAATGGACTATGGAAGCCGAGAGGGGCCCGTCCGCGCCAAAACCCAAAACGCGCTGCGGCCTCCAGGGAGGGACACAGGGGACACAAGTGGCTGTGTGGCTTGCAGTGCCCGACCAGAGGGAGGGAGGTTGGCTGGCTGCTGAGGCGCAGCAGGTGTCAGCCCTTCGGGAAGTGCCCGTGGATGCTTCGGGAATGGGGCCTGCCAACTCAGAACCCCCGTTCCCTGTGGCTGCATCCGGCCAGGGGGCTCCAGGGTTGGGTGCGCTGCGGGCCTGGGGGGCTTCTTGCCTGTGTGCAGGGCTTCTACGCACAAGGTGGCACCTCATCCCGGCCCAAGGGTGGTGGCAGGAACCCAGGTGGCGCTCGGGGACTCAGCAGGGCCTGCCCCCGGGGCCTGCCCGCAACACCTGATTGCCCGCGGGCGTGTCCGTCCACCCTCAAAAAGTTCTGCTGGGACAGCCCTGACCGAGCTCCGAGCTCCTCGCCCTTGGACCGCCCCAGTGGGCTTCAGGAGTGGGTGTGTGCCAGCAGCAGCCCTCCCCACTCACCCACCGTGCGTCGGCCCCGCCCGACAAGCCCCTAGGGCGGGCGGGGCTTCCCGGGGGACCTATTTGCAACGCCGGGAAGCGCGGGGCAGTTCGTGTGTGCGGCCCGGGGACACCCGCAGGTGTGTGTGCTCCCCCCGTGGCCGGCCGAGGCGGCTAGCCAGCACCTGGGGGCTGTTGGCAGCGCCCCTGGGCAGCCTCCTAGAGCCAGGGGTCTGGCAGGCTCCGGGGCCAAATGGACTACGGAAGCCGAGAGGGGCCCGTCCGCGCCAAAACCCAAAACGCGCTGCGGCCTCCAGGGAGGGACACAGGGGACACAAGTGGCTGTGTGGCTTGCAGTGCCCGACCAGAGGGAGGGAGGTTGGCTGGCTGCTGAGGCGCAGCAGGTGTCAGCCCTTCGGGAAGTGCCCGTGGATGCTTCGGGAATGGGGCCTGCCAACTCAGAACCCCCGTTCCCTGTGGCTGCATCCGGCCAGGGGGCTCCAGGGTCGGGTGCGCCGCGGGCCTGGGGGGCTTCTTGCCTGTGTGCAGGGCTTCTACGCACAAGGTGGCACCTCATCCCGGCCCAAGGGTGGTGGCAGGAACCCAGGTGGCGCTCGGGGACTCAGCAGGGCCTGCCCCCGGGGCCTGCCCGCAACACCTGATTGCCCGCGGGCGTGTCCGTCCACCCTCAAAAAGTTCTGCTGGGACAGCCCTGACCGAGCTCCGAGCTCCTCGCCCTTGGACCGCCCCAGTGGGCTTCAGGAGTGGGTGTGTGCCAGCAGCAGCCCTCCCCACTCACCCACCGTGCGTCGGCCCCGCCCGACAAGCCCCTAGGGCCGGCGGGGCTTCCCGGGGGACCTATTTGCAACGCCGGGAAGCGCGGGGCAGTTCGTGTGTGCGGCCCGGGGACACCCGCAGGTGTGTGTGCTCCCCCCGTGGCCGGCCGAGGCGGCTAGCCAGCACCTGGGGGCTGTTGGCAGCGCCCCTGGGCAGCCTCCTAGAGCCAGGGGTCTGGCAGGCTCCGGGGGCAAATGGACTACGGAAGCCGAGAGGGGCCCGTCCGCGCCAAAACCCAAAACGCGCTGCGGCCTCCAGGGAGGGACACAGGGGACACAAGTGGCTGTGTGGCGTGCAGTGCCCGACCAGAGGGAGGGAGGTTGGCTGGCTGCTGAGGCGCAGCAGGTGTCAGCCCTTCGGGAAGTGCCCGTGGATGCTTCGGGAATGGGGCCTGCCAACTCAGAACCCCCGTTCCCTGTGGCTGCATCCGGCCAGGGGGCTCCAGGGTCGGGTGCGCCGCGGGCCTGGGGGGCTTCTTGCCTGTGTGCAGGGCTTCTACGCACAAGGTGGCACCTCATCCCGGCCCAAGGGTGGTGGCAGGAACCCAGGTGGCGCTCGGGGACTCAGCAGGGCCTGCCCCCGGGGCCTGCCCGCAACACCTGATTGCCCGCGGGCGTGTCCGTCCACCCTCAAAAAGTTCTGCTGGGACAGCCCTGACCGAGCTCCGAGCTCCTCGCCCTTGGACCGCCCCAGTGGGCTTCAGGAGTGGGTGTGTGCCAGCAGCAGCCCTCCCCACTCACCCACCGTGCGTCGGCCCCACCCGACAAGCCCCTAGGGCCGGCGGGGCTTCCCGGGGGACCTATTTGCAACGCCGGGAAGCGCGGGGCAGTTCGTGTGTGCGGCCCGGGGACACCCGCAGGTGTGTGTGCTCCCCCCGTGGCCGGCCGAGGCGGCTAGCCAGCACCTGGGGGCTGTTGGCAGCGCCCCTGGGCAGCCTCCTAGAGCCAGGGGTCTGGCAGGCTCCGGGGCCAAATGGACTATGGAAGCCGAGAGGGGCCCGTCCGCGCCAAAACCCAAAACGCGCTGCGGCCTCCAGGGAGGGACACAGGGGACACAAGTGGCTGTGTGGCTTGCAGTGCCCGACCAGAGGGAGGGAGGTTGGCTGGCTGCTGAGGCGCAGCAGGTGTCAGCCCTTCGGGAAGTGCCCGTGGATGCTTCGGGAATGGGGCCTGCCAACTCAGAACCCCCGTTCCCTGTGGCTGCATCCGGCCAGGGGGCTCCAGGGTTGGGTGCGCTGCGGGCCTGGGGGGCTTCTTGCCTGTGTGCAGGGCTTCTACGCACAAGGTGGCACCTCATCCCGGCCCAAGGGTGGTGGCAGGAACCCAGGTGGCGCTCGGGGACTCAGCAGGGCCTGCCCCCGGGGCCTGCCCGCAACACCTGATTGCCCGCGGGCGTGTCCGTCCACCCTCAAAAAGTTCTGCTGGGACAGCCCTGACCGAGCTCCGAGCTCCTCGCCCTTGGACCGCCCCAGTGGGCTTCAGGAGTGGGTGTGTGCCAGCAGCAGCCCTCCCCACTCACCCACCGTGCGTCGGCCCCGCCCGACAAGCCCCTAGGGCGGGCGGGGCTTCCCGGGGGACCTATTTGCAACGCCGGGAAGCGCGGGGCAGTTCGTGTGTGCGGCCCGGGGACACCCGCAGGTGTGTGTGCTCCCCCCGTGGCCGGCCGAGGCGGCTAGCCAGCACCTGGGGGCTGTTGGCAGCGCCCCTGGGCAGCCTCCTAGAGCCAGGGGTCTGGCAGGCTCCGGGGCCAAATGGACTACGGAAGCCGAGAGGGGCCCGTCCGCGCCAAAACCCAAAACGCGCTGCGGCCTCCAGGGAGGGACACAGGGGACACAAGTGGCTGTGTGGCTTGCAGTGCCCGACCAGAGGGAGGGAGGTTGGCTGGCTGCTGAGGCGCAGCAGGTGTCAGCCCTTCGGGAAGTGCCCGTGGATGCTTCGGGAATGGGGCCTGCCAACTCAGAACCCCCGTTCCCTGTGGCTGCATCCGGCCAGGGGGCTCCAGGGTCGGGTGCGCCGCGGGCCTGGGGGGCTTCTTGCCTGTGTGCAGGGCTTCTACGCACAAGGTGGCACCTCATCCCGGCCCAAGGGTGGTGGCAGGAACCCAGGTGGCGCTCGGGGACTCAGCAGGGCCTGCCCCCGGGGCCTGCCCGCAACACCTGATTGCCCGCGGGCGTGTCCGTCCACCCTCAAAAAGTTCTGCTGGGACAGCCCTGACCGAGCTCCGAGCTCCTCGCCCTTGGACCGCCCCAGTGGGCTTCAGGAGTGGGTGTGTGCCAGCAGCAGCCCTCCCCACTCACCCACCGTGCGTCGGCCCCGCCCGACAAGCCCCTAGGGCCGGCGGGGCTTCCCGGGGGACCTATTTGCAACGCCGGGAAGCGCGGGGCAGTTCGTGTGTGCGGCCCGGGGACACCCGCAGGTGTGTGTGCTCCCCCCGTGGCCGGCCGAGGCGGCTAGCCAGCACCTGGGGGCTGTTGGCAGCGCCCCTGGGCAGCCTCCTAGAGCCAGGGGTCTGGCAGGCTCCGGGGCCAAATGGACTACGGAAGCCGAGAGGGGCCCGTTCGCGCCAAAACCCAAAACGCGCTGCGGCCTCCAGGGAGGGACACAGGGGACACAAGTGGCTGTGTGGCTTGCAGTGCCCGACCAGAGGGAGGGAGGTTGGCTGGCTGCTGAGGCGCAGCAGGTGTCAGCCCTTCGGGAAGTGCCCGTGGATGCTTCGGGAATGGGGCCTGCCAACTCAGAACCCCCGTTCCCTGTGGCTGCATCCGGCCAGGGGGCTCCAGGGTCGGGTGCGCCGCGGGCCTGGGGGGCTTCTTGCCTGTGTGCAGGGCTTCTACGCACAAGGTGGCACCTCATCCCGGCCCAAGGGTGGTGGCAGGAACCCAGGTGGCGCTCGGGGACTCAGCAGGGCCTGCCCCCGGGGCCTGCCCGCAACACCTGATTGCCCGCGGGCGTGTCCGTCCACCCTCAAAAAGTTCTGCTGGGACAGCCCTGACCGAGCTCCGAGCTCCTCGCCCTTGGACCGCCCCAGTGGGCTTCAGGAGTGGGTGTGTGCCAGCAGCAGCCCTCCCCACTCACCCACCGTGCGTCGGCCCCGCCCGACAAGCCCCTAGGGCCGGCGGGGCTTCCCAGGGGACCTATTTGCAATGCCGGGAAGCACGGGGCAGTTCGTGTGTGCGGCCCGGGGACACCCGCATTTGTGTGTGCTCCCCCCGTGGCCGGCCGAGGCGGCTAGCCAGCACCTGGGGGCTGTTGGCAGCGCCCCTGGGCAGCCTCCTAGAGCCAGGGGTCTGGCAGGCTCCGGGGCCAAATGGACTACGGAAGCCGAGAGGGGCCCGTCCGCGCCAAAACCCAAAACGCGCTGCGGCCTCCAGGGAGGGACACAGGGGACACAAGTGGCTGTGTGGCTTGCAGTGCCCGACCAGAGGGAGGGAGGTTGGCTGGCTGCTGAGGCGCAGCAGGTGTCAGCCCTTCGGGAAGTGCCCGTGGATGCTTCGGGAATGGGGCCTGCCAACTCAGAACCCCCGTTCCCTGTGGCTGCATCCGGCCAGGGGGCTCCAGGGTCGGGTGCGCCGCGGGCCTGGGGGGCTTCTTGCCTGTGTGCAGGGCTTCTACGCACAAGGTGGCACCTCATCCCGGCCCAAGGGTGGTGGCAGGAACCCAGGTGGCGCTCGGGGACTCAGCAGGGCCTGCCCCCGGGGCCTGCCCGCAACACCTGATTGCCCGCGGGCGTGTCCGTCCACCCTCAGAAAGCTCTGCTGGGACAGCCCTGACCGAGCTCCGAGCTCATCACCCTTGGACCGCCCCAGTGGGCTTCAGGAGTGGGTGTGTGCCAGCAGCAGCCCTCCCCACTCACCCACCGTGCGTCGGCCCCGCCCGACAAGCCCCTAAGGCTGGCGGGGCTTCCCGGGGGACCTATTTGCAACACCGGGAAGCGCGGGGCAGTCCGTGTGTGCGGCCCGGGGACACCCGCAGGTGTGTGTGCTCCCCCCGTGGCCGGCCGAGGCGGCTAGCCAGCACCTGGGGGCTGTTGGCAGCGCCGCCTGGGCAGCCTCCTAGAGCCAGGGGTCTGGCAGGCTCCGGGGGCAAATGGACTACGGAAGCCGAGAGGGGCCCGTCCGCGCCAAACCCAAAAGGCGCTGCGGCCTCCAGGGACACAGGGGACACAAGTGGCTGTGTGGCTTGCAGTGCCCGACCAGAGGGAGGCAGGGAGCGAGGGTGGGAGGGAGGCTGGCTGCTGAGGCGCAGCTGGTGCCAACCCTTCGGTTAACTGCCAGAGGAGGCACCTGTAGCGCTGGCACCATTGGTTCTAGTCCATGTTTGTGGCCAGATTCTGTCCTGGTTTCTCCTCCTGTAGTCCAGCTTTCTGCTGTGTTCCGTGAGTGTAGTGGAGGATGGCCCAAGTACTTGGGCCCTGCACCCATGGGAGACCAGAAGGATGCACCTGGCTCCTGGCTTAGGATCTTTGCAGTACTAGCCACAGCTGCTATTTGGGTGTGAACCAATGGAAGGAAGACCTTTCTCCCTGTCTCTCTCTTTCACTATGTCTGTGAGAAAAAAAATAATAATAAAAAAAAGGATTACAACCACATATTGTACAGCTCATGCATGTGTTCATCTAACTCCAAGGATTCTCTCGAACATGTTTAGCAGCCACACACTGTGTACTAGGAAGAAAATGTCTTTGCTTTGGCAGAAATCTTATTCTCCACAGTCACATTTGGCCATCTTTACAAACCTGCCTGGGAGGCCAGCACCACAGCTCATTTGGTTAATCTTCCACCTGCGGCGCTGGCACCCCAGGTTCTAGTCCTGGTTGGGGTGCTGGATTCTGTCCTGGTTGCTCCTCTTCCAGTCCAGCTTTCTGCTGTGGCATGGGAAGGCAGTGGAAGATGGCCCAAGTCCTTGAGCCCCTGCACCCATGTAGGAGAACTGAAAGAAGCTCCTAGCTCCTGGCTTCAGATTGGTTCAGTTCTGGCTGTCGCAGCCAATAGGGGAGTAAACCATCAGAGGAAGACCTCTCTCTGTGTCTCTCTGTCTCTCTCTCTGCCTCTCTATGTAGCTCTGATTTTCAAATAAGTCAATAAATCTTTAAACAAATAAAATAAAATAAATAAAACTGGAACTAATATTGTTGGATGCATTTAGAAGTCTCAGGCCAAGATGAGACTTTTCTGTAAAGGAAGATCCATTCATAGGATTCTATTTCAATTGTATTGTCATAAACTCATCAGAGATTGGTGTATCTTCTTGTATTCTCACCAAAATACAGTGTAGAAACTAAGGAGACCAAGCTGGGGAGAGAGGAGATATTGCATTGCAGTCTTTCCCAGTATTCCTAGATGACTCTAATCATGAATCTCCACATATTTTGGAATAGCTTG